>NC_056733.1:408431584-408446584 GCF_019279795.1 Protopterus annectens | reverse complement strand
ATCATGCAGCTGATCTTAGCTTTTATTTACCTATATATTAGTTTCAGACTTCCTACCCTTCAGAACTGACATCCCACTACCTGACCTGCTGTAGTCTGTCTGTGTAGGAATGGGGGTGGAGGTTACCCATAGGCGTCATTCAGAGGCCATAGCACAGCTTTTGTTTGTGTTTGTCTACACCTGTCCTGCTGGCTGCGACTGTTGTTAGGTATGTGAACCCACCTGACTGGCATGTGTGAGTCACCGACCATGTGGATGTCTCAGTATTAAGGGTGTTGCTGCAGGGCTGCCTGTGTCGGCTGCACATAGTACACTCCCTACACATGGTTGAGCACAGGTAGTGTAATGTTTGACATCCCTTTTACTGTATGTGAGAGTCGGAGAGAGGTGTTATTCCCTGTGTCCCTCCTGTGTCAGTGTATGTGCTATGCATTGCCTCTTTGCCAAGGCCAAGGCATACTGGGCACACCTCCTTCTGCCTACTGAGGCAGGCTCAGGTTGTTCCTCCTCCAAGTCACTCTGTCTGTGCATGCCTTGGCAATGGTGGGGGGCTGTGTGGCCCTGCCCCGTGCTGTTCCTGCTGCAGCTGTTTCCACAGGATCATATTGTGTAGCATGGCACATACGAGGACAATTTAGGTACATGTAGCTGGTGAGTACTGCAAGGCTCCACCGGATGTGTCCAGGCACCGGAACCGTGACTTGAGCATCCCAAACACATGCTCTACTATAATTCTGGTCTGTGCATGTGCCTCATTATGGAGTTCTTGTTCAGGTGTGTGTGCATTTCTGATGGGTGTCATCAGCCATGGCTCCAGTGCGTATCCATCATCCCCCACTAGGTGACAGTCAGGGATGTCCCCATTAGCAAATCTCTGGTACAGCTGCATCAGATGCCAGATGTGGGACTTGTGATAGCCTCCCGGGCAGCCAGCACACACATTCATTATTATGCCCTGGGCATTGCCCACAACCTGGCAGTTGATGGAAGGGAAGCCCTTGCGGTTGATGTAGACCCTACCCTGCCCACTGGCTGGTGCTTTGATGCATATGTGCGTGCAGTCTATAGCACCCACTATCTCAGGGTATTCTGCTATTTGGTGGAACAGTTGCATATTGCTGGCCAACGCCTCACGGATGTTGGCAAAATATACGTGCTCACTGACATGTGCTGACATGGCATCCAGGAACTAGTGGAGTACCCTGGATGCTGATGCCTGTGAGATCCCCGTCATATCCCCAGTTGGCCTTTGGAAGGTACCTGTAGCTAGTATTCTTAGGCCTACACATACCTTGGTATCCACTAGGATGGGTTCCCCTCTGTTAGTTCTGTGTGTCAGGCGTGGCTGGCACAGCTCATCAATTTGCTGTAGGAGGTCCCTGTCTACCCTATAGTGCTCCACTATCTTGTAGCACCTGGTAGGTTACCCTAGGTCTGTACACTCTTCTCCATCTCCTCACTGTGGGTTGGTGGACAGCATTCACATCCTCACTACCCTCAGCCTCTTCCACAAGTTGTTGTATGATAGCTATTGCAGCCCCTATCATTTTGCTGTTATGAGTGTTAAAAGTTCCCTGTTTGGTTATACCGGTGGTGTAGAGTGTGGGAAAAACCAATGGGGAAGGTATTTGCATAGTTTATAGTAGTGTTCTGGGCTGGGCTGCTGCCTGTGTAATTGGTTGATTCTGATACATTTCACCTGCCAGCTATGCTAGTTCTCCTTGATTACCTTCCTACTGCTGTTTTCCCTTCCATTGCCTTCCTGTTTAAGCCCGGGGGTGCGCTGCACAAACAGAGTGCTCAAATGTGCACAGTGCTGCTATTTCCTGATTTAACTTTTTTTTTCTTCCTTTATAACCTTGTGCGCAGCACGCACACCCTCTTAGGCAATGTAAAGAGTGCTAGGCAGATTCAGACACACCCCCTTGCTTAGCTGTGCTAAGCTGTTAGCAAACCCGAGCCACAGGGCTCCAATCTGCTTACAGTATGCCTGACACCCCCTCCATGATGTCACCTAACTCCTAGGCTTGCACCAAACTATTCCTACTCTTACACTGTTGGGACCTGACTCACATGCTGGGGAAAACTGGGATTCACTATAATTCCCTTCATTTGCATAGGATTGCCTGCTAATGCACAGTTACATGTCTCACACTGAGCCTCCCCCCTTAACAACCACTACTCATTGGCCATGTTGTCTTCTGCCTGCCATTGACTTGCATGGCAGAATACTGATTTTTAGTTAGAATGCTTAATTTAGGTTTATTTTGTTATTTCCCCCCGATCCCATTTGCATGCCGCTGCCCTATGTTTAAACAGCTGAGATCAGCTAAAAAAAAATAAAAGTTGACTTTTGTATTTTTTTCACTGTTTGCAATGGCCATTGGCATGCTTACTACATGATATGCAGCTTTTATTTGGAGCTGTCATAGCTCCGTTTTGGAGTTTGCAGAAATGTACTCGGTTACTAACCGAGTACATTTCTACAGATTGCACTAGTCCTGCAAGGCCGGTTGCAAGCTTCCTGGATCACAAAATCACCTAATTTGCATGGATTTCTCCTGCAAATGGGTTGATTTGCATACAGGGGCTGAATGCTGAAGTTAAGTCAATATAAATTACATCACAACACAAATTTTCATTCATAGTTGTTATATTATTATAGCACATCATGTTACAGGTGGTAATAGATCTATTTTCAACATATGCATGCTGATATATAGTTTCAAGTCCCAACCTATCCATTTCTGACAATAACGTATCCAATATTACCTTCTCCATTATTATTCCACAACATGAAAGTAGACTTAAGGGTCTATATGACACTGGGTTTGTCCTACTCCCCTTTCCCTTAAAGACAGGTTTAATAAGCGCATGTCTCCAATCATGAGGAATTTCCCTTTATTTATATGACCTAATAAATAATAGATATAATGGTACTGTAAGATCTAGCTGAAGTATTCTTAGGTTATTGTTACTAATTCTGTCTCCTCCCTGTGCTTTCTTTGGATCCAGTTTGCACAGATCTTTTTCAATATAATCTAATTTGATTCCAGTGTCTGAGGTTACCTGGATATCAGTACGACAACTTATCACACCCTTTGTGGAGGCAAACTGTTTTGCATAAGATTTTGTAAATATATCCTATAATCTGTTGTGTCTGAGAATAAATTTTAGAATCTATACACAGTTATCAAATTGTATGTCTTTACGTCTTCCACATCTCATGTGTCTATAAAAAGGTTTCCTGTTATGCTCAATATCTTTATATAAATTGTCTTCAACTTTTTCTTGATCTCGTCTCACACTATGCTTAATTTGTTTGCCCAGCTTGTTTATTTCAGTTTTCAAAGTTGTAGTACAACCTTTTCACATTCCATCTCCATTTTCTTCTACTGAACACATTGCTCCAGTTAGTTTTACATAGTAACTGTTTTGCTTCCATATAATCTATAATTAATC
The DNA here is from genome assembly GCF_019279795.1 of Protopterus annectens. Lineage (NCBI taxonomy): Eukaryota > Metazoa > Chordata > Ceratodontiformes > Protopteridae > Protopterus > Protopterus annectens. Next base: position 408,443,122 of record NC_056733.1, on the reverse strand, counting down.
TTGTGGATATTGGTTTAGATTGGCAGAATTATCTAGCAAGAAATTAAACTTAATAACTGAATGATCACTGCACATCAATGTGGTAAAACTTAGCTTGAAGTAACAGTAATTTCTTTAGGAAAACAAAGTCTAGTATGGTCTATTCCCTAGTTTTTATTTATTTATTTTTTACAGTCTGAAGCAATTGTTGTTCCTGAACATATATTGTGAATAATTTTCTTACTAATGATGTTGAATCAATATTATTACAGTCTGTTTTGGTAAATTTAAGTCCCCAGCTAATATTATTCTTCCCTACTATGTTTCATTCAAGAAATCTTTGAATTCCTCTAGGTCATCAGCACTTGTCTTTGGTGGTCTATACACTCTAACAATTGGTATAGGTTCCTTGATTGTCTTTATTGTCACAGTTACACAGTCTATATTATTGGTGTTATCATTGAACATGTAGTAATCACAGGTCTCATAACTATCTTTAATCCCTATCATAACACCTCCATCTAATTTTTTGTTAGAATGTCTGTTACAGTAAACACATTTGTACCCTGACAGAACTGGTTTCCAGTCATTGTTCTTTAACCATGTTTCACAAACAATAACAGCATAAATTTTCTGGAAACATGGCAAATTGTCCAGTAAAAAAATATATTATTAATGCTCATAGCATTAACAACCATCAGAGATGCATCAAATGTTGCTATCTGCGAAATGTTAAATTTTCTACCAAGCAAAAATCCTGCCTAGTGTTTGTCAAATATTGCCAAATATCTGCTGCAAAAATTCTCTTTCCTGATCTTGATAAATGCATGCCACCCTGTCTGAACATGTGTGCCCAAAACTAGGTTTAGATGCTCTACACATTTCCATTTTTACAAATGGGACAGTTTTTCCACGTAGGTATTTAATCAAAAAAGATATTTTCATTCATAGTGACCCGACTATGCTTTCTATGCGTGTTTTTTAAAAAAATATGTCCTAACACCAGTACAGGCTGTACTATTTATGAAGGCACTAAGTTCCCTCTAACAGTCAGAGTGTCCTTGTGGATGAGATCATTTGTACCAACATGAATAAAAAAAGACCCGTACTTCCTTACATTAAGGCATTCCAAGGCTTGTCTCACATCTTCCGTTTTTGCTCCTGGCAAGCGTAGCACTATTCAATGTTCATTATCTTCTCTGCAGAAGTAAGTATCAGTTCTTCTAATACCTGAATATTCAATTACAAGAGAATCTTTTCTGACCAGATCTGAAGAATATTCATCTTCTAATACAATAATATCTACTCTATCAATTGTTATAAAGGAAAGATCTTCATCACAATTAGTCTTATTAATCCCACTGTTTTCATTGCGTATTAAATTTGCAAGCATACCGTTGGCATGCAGCAGGTTTTGTACATCCACAGCTTGAGCCATGTAGTCAACACCTGCCTTTCTCTTCTTTTTTCCTATAGCAATTTTCTACAATCCTTTCACGTTAGGTTTTGATTTCTTCCTCTTCACTTGCTCCTTGCCTCTTTTTTCTACTTTCTCTTTTTCCGCACGGGTTGCCTAGCATAGATTAAATTTGACTTACAATGACCTCTATATCATCAACCCACTTTGGTCAACATATAGAGGTGGTTGGTTGATGTGTGAGATTGATAGTCCCAAGCACAGGGGGGTATTTCCTGGGGAATTATGTAATCTTAGAATTAGTATGTATATATATATATATATATATATATATATATATATATATATGTGTGTATAATTAGCAAGTGGAGTGGGAGCACAGCCTCCCACATGGGGGGGGGGTGCATGAGCCTTACCCCATCTACAAAACTCTTGATTTTCTTTTGCATGTTTCAAGGATTAGCTAGAGAACATGCACTATAGCATGTGGCATAAAAAGTGGGGCTATGCCACTCATATTCCCCTGCTGTTATAGTCTCCCTAAAATGCCATGCAATCTCATGAAGAAAGGAGAGTGTTTAATGTCTGCAAGAATGTATTCCCCTTTCCATGAGATAGTGTAGCTTTAATGTGGGTATATAAAGTAGGGGTTGGCACTGGACCAGAAGGGACATGCTGTTGTACTCAGCCACAAAAATATGAAATGTTATTACCGAACTTGGCTGCTTTTAAAATTCTGAGCATTAATTTCTTTTTTTTTTAATGTTTGATGCTTTGATCATGTATACAGTAGATCTTGTGCACAAATTTTGGCTCAACTTGTGTGAGGACAGCATGTTGTAATCCAGCACTAAATTCATTGAGGCAACAGTGGGGCTAGTGTTCAACTGCATACTGCACATGTGACATCCAGAAATGACCAGAAGAGTTGAAACACAACTGAAAATCATTCTTAACATTTACAATGGAGTTGGACAGATGGTGCTTATCTGTTATCTCCCAGTACCTCAGCAATATGTGGATTTGCTGAATGAATAATCATCATGGGAAAGATAGCCCCACAGAGTAATGTTGACTTCTACACTAGGTAAAATGTGTGTGGTGTGGGGGTGGGGAGGGCTCAAAATAGTAGAGCAAAAGTAGTGTTAACCAGGATGAATAATCTTTTAGAAGAAATATGTTTTGTAAAGACAGACTATCATATTTAAGTGGAAGGGAACAGATTGAGGTAAAAGACAGGGGTAATTCATCAAGGAATTTGTAGTGCCCATTCAACACAGATGTTGAAGAGGGTAGGCAAAGATATGAAGATGTTACATTTCATAATGATGCATTTTTTATTTAAATTTGTATTTATTTATCCTTTGTTAAACTGGTTAGCCCAACTGTGCTAATAGCCTTGTTTCAGGGAGACCCAAGGTAGTATTTGTTCTACTAGGGGAAATTTGGTATTATGGGGAAGTCTTTACCATGGCCGCTGTGGTGCAGTGGTTAGCGTTGTCGCCTCACAGCAAGAGGTTCTCTGGTTCGATTATTGGCTGGAGCTGCTCCTGTGTGGAGTCTGCATGTCCTCCCTGTGGTTGAGTGAGTTTTAAAGACGTAGGTAGGTGCATGTATGTGTGTGTCTTCTCTGAAGGTAAGTCGCTGGGCTGGCAACTTGACAATATAAAAACACCACTGCCAATCAATCTGCAGACCAGTGATCCATTGTGGTGACCCCTAACTGGGAAAGCCGAAATACATTGCTTTGGGAAGTCTTTACCATACACAAAGAGCTTTGCTAAGATGTGTTATAGCATCTGGTAGCCATAAAACCATTTCAACACTTCCACCTTTCCAGGAGAGCAATTAGTTCACTGCTAAGGACAATACAGTAGGATTCCTAGTGCTTGTTTTTACAGACATTTCATCTCTGGCTGCAATCAGAACTGTAAGATACAATCTTTATGGCCTACAAGGTAACTTAATTTTAATCTATTTTTAAAAGTTAGTTGGACTGAGATTTATCTCTTCTCTTCCCATATCCTCTGTTACAATATTAATGTCCACAGTTGCAATACAGTCTGACATTGAGGTATATTTCTTTTTCTGTCCAGCAGGATCCATTGCTGGTACATTTTTAACACAAGCAGCTTTACAAGTGCATTTTTCAACACAAGCATCTGTACAAATCAGTTTGATATGCAAATGACATATAATTCTTTACAAAACTCCAGCTAGCTTTGCTGGCATATGTTACACATGCACTGTCCTTCTCCTGGCATAGCTGGCAATACCTCACATTGATATGAAAATATAATGGAAAAATGTTGTTATATTTATCCTTGGAAGCATTTGGGAGAAAGGAAAATAAAAGCTATAAAAGCAAGAATGAAAAGAAGTGAAAAATATGTGGAATATATAGATTTCCTGTGGTGCCCATAAATAGACTTCTAGTAAAGGAAAAATGCCATATAAGAAAATAAGAGTTTGTACATATTGTGGGGAAATATAGACTACTGAAATGTAAGAGAGTAAATCAATTATGGGAAGAGAATATGTGTAAAAGGTAATATAAAAGGAATGAAAAGTGTCAAAAGTATAAGCATGGACATGACAGAATATGAATATTATGAAAATATGAAGAAATGATAGTTTACATGAAAAATTGTTTTGTATAATATGGATTGTCTGGAACAGAAGGGTGAATAAGATAAAATTTAATAGGAAATGGATACTGTCAGAAATTATGACGAAAATAAGGTTTTGGTTGTGGAAAAAGGAGTGCGGGAATCAAAAGTTTAAAATAAAAAAGGTGAGTTTTTTGAAAATGTGTAAGTTAATTGCAAATAACTGTAAATATGGTAAAAAAGCTTGTGTGTGTGTGTGTGTGTGTGTGTGTGTGTATATATATATATATATATATATATATATATATATATATATATATATATATATATCATATATTGTGGATTTTAATAAAGGACGCCTATCTTTTCAATAAGTGCCATGGGATCTTTCACATCCACCTGAGTGACAACCAACTTACAGAGATGGCGTTATGTTAAATAACTACAGTGGTTACAAAATATTATAGAAGAAGAGCAAAAGTGTTTTTTTTTTCTGAAAGGAAATAAGATGAATCTGAAGAGTAGGCAGGTCTAATGAATGTTAACTGCCTTCATTTCCAAAAGGTGATATAATAGAAGTACAAAGATCACTTTACCAGAACTTGAGAAGTGACAACTGTACTACTTAAAAGGGGCATGAATGCTGAAAATTTCAATATTGAAGCATTATCAAACTTATAAACACCAAAGGAGAATATCAACTCTGTACTGGTGGTCTTGGGTTCAAGTCCCAAGCAGGAGTTAATAGTTTCTTCTTTTTAAATTTTACCCATTGGTTGACAAGGTAAGCCAGATACACAAATTGTCTCTTTTCAGGGATGCCCCAGGAACACTATCTGGTTAAATGACTTGCTCAGAATCATGCAGTAGGCAAAGATAGGTGGAAGGAATGAAATCCTGCTCCTTGGGCACATGAAACAGCTCATTAACAACTCAAAGCTTTAGTCTTCTGAGCTTACTGACACATTTACAAGTTTCAAAAAATAGTACTTAAGCAGAAGGCATTCTATGTATACATATTTTTGCTCCCTCTTGGATATTCTTTTCACTGGCCCAGCCCCTAGCACCCCGTGTCCATGCTGGGTCTATCAGCTTGTTTCCTACCCCCCCCCAGATTTATTCTGGTATTCCTGGGGCCAGTCTTGGTTACTAAGGGAATCTTGGGGTCTCAACCATGTCCACCTCCGTCCTTTTTTCTTTTAGATGTCCTATCCACTCCCTGCTCCACCTCCCACACTTGTTGATTCATCCAAGATCAACTCCCTTCTTTGGACCACACCTCTCCTAAAGCAGCACCATCATTAATGAATGTCCTCCCTGACACTCCATTAGTTGCCCGAGCCACTACTTGAACTTGGGTTGACAAGGCCATAGTTAGGAATTTATCCCTCTGCACCACCAGAGCAGCTGTGTGTGTGTGCGTATATGGGTCTACTTCAGCTGACTGAGTTACCATAACATCGAACCTGAAATTATGGTGATGACAAAAATGAATATTCACAAGACCCATGGTGTACAGACACAAAACCCCATAAGATCATGCAATTCATAGTTGTTAAATCATGATGTCTAACGTCCATGACTGTTTCTTCCATCTTATGGGTTTCGCTCTTGTACACCATCGGTCTTGTACACAGTTGTTGTTATCATCTCAATAGTTTCAGGTTCACTGTTACAGTAACTTGATCAAATGAAGTAGACAAGTAGACCCATATATATATATATATATATATATATATATATATATATATATATATATATAGAGAGAGAGAGAGAGATAAATATATATATATATATATATATATATATATATATATATATATGTGTGTGTGTGTGTGTGTGTGTGTGTGTGTGTGTGTGTGTGTTGCATGTGTGTGTGTAATTTGACTTTAATCACCATGCTAGGAGGTTACTAGCTGAGAGGAAACAGGCTTTTAAATGAAAAATCAGCACCTAACTGCCTAGAGGGTTTTATTAGTTTAGATGTAGTGACACCAGCATAGAATGCTGGAAGATTTATAGGTTCATAGGTTCATACTAGGCTATCTGCCCTGGGGCATTTATAAGCCTAGCACGATTGTGTTTGGCTTACGCCACCCCTTGATTTGAGTATACTGTGCCCTTTTTAAAGTTTAGTTTACTGCGCCTCTGTCTAATAGTGACACGGAAGTAATCCCTGGGACAAACCTATGATCCCCCATCCACTCATCAAGATTCTTCTTGAAGAGAGTGAGTGAGGTGCTCTGCCTAACAAGAATTGGAATTCTATTCCAGAGCGAAGGGAGCCTCTGGGTTATGAATCTGTCCCTCCATGTTCTATTTATTTCTGTGCTGAGGCTCAAGTCCCTCGAGCGCGTGGCTCTAAGGGATTTAGATTTACTGAGGTGGAGCATGTCCATTAATTCTGTCTGTTAGATTCAAGTCCCAAACAACAGCTAATATTTGTCTTTCCTATTTACAAATGCCTAATCAGAAGGATTTTTCTGCTACTCTGAGTATATTTGGAAAAAAAAATTCCACTAACAGACTGACTTGAGATTATGTTTCTATTAATATTTCACAAGCATATGTTTTTATTTCTTTTATAGGTATCTACCTAAAAAGTATGCATCTATGGAAACAATTTACACATAATATATTAAATTCATAATAGGCCACTTTCTAGGTTTTTGGAATGTCTTTGGTGAGTATATGCCTTTATGTTGGTACTTTGCTTGGACAAACTGTTAATAGACTATGTAACATCACTGAACAAAAAGCAGACATGGTGTTGTAGTAGTCAGCATGTGTAACTGGAACCCCTCATGCCACTATGTATAACTACCTGTTTAGTGAGAGACTGCTTCAAAGGTGTGGATATATCAGCTCAGTGCAGTGTAGTGTGCAAGAGCCAGGGAACCCTTTCCTCCAGTCTTCAGGTAAGCAACATCTGATGCTCTTCTTGTATGCTAGGCAAAAAGAGAAAATCAAGACAGTCTTTATATAACTCTTCCCAGTGCTAGTGTTTCTTATTTATAATTTGCCTTATATACTCCCTCACAGTATGTGGTGCCACATTGTTGAGAGATTTTGTTAAAGTGATGTAGATGTCCAGGCCACGCACTTCCCAGTGGGAAAACAGGCACTCAATGTCAGAACACCAACATGCAAAAGAAAGGGATACAGTCAGTTTGTCATTCTGGCATAGGGTTAAGTACTGCACTAGAAATGTTGTAATAGACCTTATACATGTGTGAGTGGATCTGCCTTACTCTTACTCTCTCTCCCTTATATCATATATGGTTTTCAGGACAACCGAGCTAGAGTTTGTCAACTTACCTTTCACTAATCATATTCTACCAACTCCTGATCCCTCATTTATAGTGGACACAGTATTTCCACACTTCCCCATTGTAGCACCCATGATAGTGCCCATTCTGGTGATTTGACAGAGTGTGAACCAACCAATCAGCATCACTGAACTGTGCTACAATTAACCTCATTCAATGGATGCTTATATAATCATATTTAAGTGCATTATCAAACAATGGCTTGTATAAGCTTTGAAACTCATTAAGTCAGCTTATGCAAGTCAAAAGTTGCTTTAATGAGCAAAACAGATGGCCAAAACTACACTAATCACAGAAGGAAAACAAATTCTCTCTTTTGATGAGTGAACTTTGGAAAAATAATCCTAGCAATAACACTAGATAAAAGGTTTATTTGAATTGTGTTACTGTTTGGGAGAGGGATTCTTGTAAGGTAATGTATATGGTTATAGTTGGGCTTAGGGGCAGGGTTAGAGTTATCAAACATGAATACGGATGGGCAGGGAGACCATTACCCCAGTCAAGAAATTCTGCACTTGACAACCACAACATTTGAACACACATTAAAGTCTGTCGACCAAGTTAACGTTCCACCAAATGAACATCCATCTAGCTATGTATATGTGTATAATATACACACACACACACACACACACACACTCACACACACACACACACACACACACACACACACACACACACATATCTATATATATATATATATATATATATATATATATATATATATATATAGGTTGTACATCATTTTTTCGATCGCAACTTGTGCGATTTACAGTTGTGTGAAAGTGCTGATTTGCACTACGTAAACATGAATGACACAATATCGAACCTTGCAATAGCAAATGCAATACAGTATTCGCTGTTGTAAGGTTCGACATTGTGGTGCAGATCGCACTGTAGCGGGGATTGGGAAATGTACCCTTTCCCTCACTGTAGTGCAATCTCGGAGTTTGTATATATAAGTGGGGGTGTGGGGGGTGCAGGGGCTTGCCCACCCTGCAAAAAAACATTCTTTGCTGTGCAACAGACGGTATTGCTGTTACTGGAAGTGTGGTGGCTGTTCAAAAATGTCAAATTCGACATTTGCAGTCACTACACTTCGAGGTTTTTTGTGTTTGGTATTTTAAATTTTGTGGTTTAGGTTAGATATTACCACAATTCATCACTGTTCATTATGGTGATATGATAGTAAACCTATATATATATATATATATATATATATATATATATATATATATATATATATATATTTAATGATCTACTATCAAAATTCTGAAACTCAGTCGGTCAAATAATGCCTTATTTGGAAAAAACAGTGAAAAGAAAAGCATTAGCTATGCAAAGTAACAGAAATAGTAATGTTCACATGTCGATATTCAACGTTGTCGACCTTACGCAACTTACCTTGCCTTCCAGCGATTTCCAACTGTTTTGCAGGGGGGCAAGTCTCCCTAAATCCCCCATGTGGGGTCTGCACCTCACACACTCCCTACTACTTATATATACAAACTCTGAGATCTCACTACAGTGAGGAAAGTGGTACATTTCCCAATCCCCAATGTAGTGCGATCTCCAAGCAGAGCATCAATCTCACAACAGTATATGAGCACTAGCATTCGCTGTTGTGGAGTCAAACATATTTGGTTCAGAGTTACATGAACTGGAAAACAGCCTTTCGACAACCACAGTTCAACTGACTGCTGTCTAAAATTTTGATAATAAACCATATTTAATATATGCAACTGGAGACTCTCTCAACTCTCACTAGATGGAAGACATAAAAATGTACTGATGGACAGAACACCAAGCTGTTATAAGATATACACACACACACACACACACACACACACACACACACACACACACACACACACACACACACACACACACACACACACACTCAGTAAACTCCTGTGAGGACATAGGGAGGAAATGCAGACTTCACACATGGCGCACTTCAGCTGAAAACCAAAATAGAGGGCCAAGCACTGTGAGGTAGCACTTCTAACCATCCACCACAGTGCTGCACTAAAATATGTAGAATGCATACCTACAATGTCTTTTTTCATAAAATAACCACATAGTTAAAAGAAGCCATTTTATATGTGTAATAGTACATGCTAGGTTGAGTGCTGAACAGATATTACAGTACATCCCAACTTGTAAAACAAAAGCCTGTTGGGCTTATGCCTTACAAGACTCTTGGTATGTAATAATAGCTGTTCAATGTATACAACAACTTGTGTTAGAATTCATGAAATGCACACATTACAGTTAGTATCTTCTCTACCTGTATTCCATCTGTCCTTAATTTTTTTGTGTTACCTTGCCCCATTGTCTGTTGATTATATGCCCCCACCCCAGCCAATCAGCCCATTCGTTCCAAATCACCAGAATGAGGGTCAACCAAGAAAGGCCATTATTCTTTTTGTATCATACCATCTCTGCATGCACTTAGTGAAATGCAGGGCAGGGGTCATGCAATGGGCTAACCATCAAGAACATCCCCGAACTTCCACAACTGGGGTTCCCTTCAAACAGTCCTGTCTCTCCCCACAAAGCACAGAAGGCAGTTCCTCACATCTCCAACAGGGAAATAAGACATGCAAAATGTGCTCCCAAGTGTGATTAATGCTGCCTACCCACCTGGAGAGGTAATTGGGCCACACCCTTCACACACACTCCAGTGGCAGGGCTGCTAATTAAACATCAGTTACCTGGGTCACAGTCAGGGGTCCCTCCTTATGCACTACAAAGACAGGTTATCTGCTCTTAATTTTTGTCTGTACACATTTTATTCTCACTCTTTTAAATGCATTTGTATCTATTTAAATTGTATGCAGCGGTGGTGCAGTGGTTAGCGTCGTCGCCTCACAGCAAGAGGTTCTCCCGTTGGCTGGAGCGCCTTCTGTGTGGAGTCTGCATATCCTCCCTGAGGTTGAGTGACGTTAAAGGCATGCATGTAGGTGCATGCGTGAATGGGTGTGCCTTCTTCGAAGGTTGGGTGTCAGGCTGGCAACTCGGCACCATAAAAAATCCACTGCCAATCATTAGTGGACCGGAGTTCTGCTGTGGCGTCCCCTAACCGGGAAAAGCTGAAAGACGTTACTATTTGTATCTATTTAAATTCTGACTGCTTGTTTACTCAGTTATTACTTAGATAAACATTTTTGCCCTGCTCAGCAGAATAAATGGCATCTTTTGAATAATTTTATTTTGTTTTTACAAAAGACAGATGTTTACTTTGCTTATTTCTTTTAATTTAGATTTCAGAGGGAAACATCTCACTGCACTGTGCTTTCCTTGATTTCAGGTAATGTCTCTTTACTATGATACCAGCATAGCCAGCTACATTTATTATTTTTAACAATAAAATACTGCTATGTAATTTCAGGGAAAAAGATGCTGTGTGGTCATCTGAAGGCTGCATTCTGCTCCATCACAATGAAAGCAATGTGGTATGCAAATGTGATCACCTGACCAACTTTGGAATCCTAATGCAGGTTGTGCCATTTGAGGTATGTGAACTTTGTGCATCAGTGCCTGAAATTGCATAATCTGACACAAAGTGCTTGTGATGTGGTCAGCAGAATTTCTTCAAACCATGTGCTGACATAATTCAGATCCCTTTCTCCACCAGTACAATTTTCTCTCCATTACAACCATCACCTGCACTTCTTTGCAGTCATCATCCACCTCTGATCCATTCCCATGGACCACTCACCCTCTTGAACCCTTTTTGTTACAGTTTCATCCTCTCTGCCATTTTATTTGGAGTACAGAATCAGATCTGCAGTGACAATTCTTATCATTGATATTTTAATTCCCTCCTTTCCCTTTATTCATTTGTCCTCTATTAGTTTGGCAATTTAGCAAGTACTCTGTGCTGTCCTGTTCTATTTAAGTTTTATACATTAATATGCATGTAATCCTTTTGTAACTCCTTTTACATAATGTCATCTCATTTGCATCTAACAGCCTCACTGCCTACTGGTGGAATTTGTGTCATTGTTTCTATGCACGATACCACTAAAGCAATACAATTGTTTCTGTGCATGTAAGGTGTTGTTTCTTCCTTATCTGTTTCTGGTATTTTGTCTTTATGCCAGTCTCAAGCAACACTGAAGAAGAGTTTGGAAGTAACCCGAAAGCGCTAACTGTTTTTAACCTTTGTGTTGAATAAAAGACTACAAACTAAAGAACT
>NC_056733.1:408061584-408076584 GCF_019279795.1 Protopterus annectens | reverse complement strand
CAGCCTGCTGCTGCGTGCACCACATTGCTTTTGAATAGCTGAAAATGTTCTCCTGTGAAAGTGGAAGTATCCAGTATATGTATTGCAGCAAAGTCAAATTAGTTCTCAGTAAGCATCTTAATAGCCAGAAGTTTGCACACGCAATTTCAGATAAAAGTTCAGTTTACATTTGTTGTGTAGATGCATTGTGTTTTCAGCAGTATCTGTGTGTGTATATATATATATATATATATATATATATATATATATATATATATATATAGAAGAAGACTTTTTTTTTTTTTTTTTTTTTTTTTTTTTTTTGGGGGGGACCACTAGTTAGTTTTAATGTGAGTAAATTTTAATGCAATTCTCTTTACACTTTGTTTTTATATATATATATATATATATATATATATATATATATATATATATATATATATATATATATATATATATATATATATATATATATATATATATATATATATATATATATATATATATATATATATATATACATACATATATATATATATATATATATATATATATATATACACATTATATGTATATATATGTGTATATATATATATATATATATATATATATATATATATATATATATATATATATATATATATATATAATGTGTTCTCAGTTTTATGCTTCAGTTACTTGACTTTCCTCAATGCAATTAGTATTTCAACTTGTTTTTGTATCAAAAAGATAATGCAGGTTTTCATGCCAGAACAGAATTTAGAAACTTGCCATATGTGGCAATTGAGCAATTTTCTGTTTGATTTTCTTGTAATGAAGTTGTGCATGCAGATAACATACAATTAAGTGAGTGGTCTGTGGTTAGCATTACTGCCTCACAGTACTTATTTCTTCAGTTTAGTTCATGGCAGGGGTGACTTTTCTTTAGAGTCTGCATGTGTTCCATGCAACAACTTGTTTTTCCTTATGTTGTCTAATTTATTCATATATATCCCATAGACCTTCAGGGTAGGTCAAGTAGCGATCTCTGATATTCCCTAGCTGTGCTAGTGATAAGGGTATTCTACAGTGGTGTGGTGAACTACACTTGAGTGCTGGAATAGACTCTGGCTCCCCAAAGACCCTGAATAGAATGATGTGTATATCCAAGAATGAACGAGTACGTAGTATGTTATCAAAAACATGTTTATCTGCATTAAGACATTTTAAAAGCACTGAGGATGGTTGATTTTTTGTGTGACTTTGAAAGGATAAGTTTCATTTCGTAGTGGTTTGATATTCCCCCACTAATTTCTATTTTCTGTACAAGTTTGAAACAGCAACAGTAGAACTTGGAGTTATGAATCTAGACTTTTGTAATTAATGAATGAATCGTTTATAGGTTCATAGGACCTTTAATCCTAGCCACGCTGCCCACCCAAACTGCATCCCCTTGTAACATGTGCATTTAATTGGAGGGGATCTTGGTTAAAAGGGTTATGTTAGTGTTGCAGTTAAGTGGAGGGTATGTTTTTCTGTCAAAAAAAAAAAAGACATGAGGGTCAGCCTGGGGTTGTATTTATATTTACCCATCCAATCTTAGGTAGGGAGTGTTTATTGTAGGTCTCGGTCTACAAGAAACATGGGGGGGGGGGGCAGCCTAGACATTAATTTACATTTTGCCAGCCAATAGTAAAGATACGGTTGGGGAGCATATTCCACAGCATGGGGATCCTTTGAGATGCTTTGTCTGTCTTGCCAGTGTGCTCTTTATGTTCAGATCCCTGGATCCAGTGTTTTGTAGTGCTGCTTATTTTGTAAATGTGCAAAAGCTCCATCATGGCTGATTCTAAGCAAGCTTTGTATGCTAAGCACAAATGCCTCTCAACAACTTGTAGGAGACTTGAGTATAGAGACAGGGCACTAAGGCAATCTGTACATGACTGTGTGTTTAATGCCCCGGATTCTCTTGGTGATTTAGTAGAATGTCAGAACTGAGTTTCAGCTTAGTTAAATGCTGATAGTCTTTGCCAAAAATCTTTAGACAGGAAAACAGTGGTTTTGTTTGCCTAGAAGAACTTGTAGTTTTAAAAATCTCTGCGTTTTCATATAATTCTTGGAGGGGGTGCACCATTTGGCCACTTTCAGTTAGCATATACTTACACACAGCGCAGTGTTTAGAAAACCTTTCAAGGTAATTTTAGACATTAAAGAGAGATGGCTTATAGGTTAAGTACAAATTGAATATCACCTTGCGGGGAAATGGATTGTAAATCATAGTGCTGATCGCAAAGTCCCTTTCACATGTCAATTTCATATTTTCTGTTCTAGTGTTATTTTAGCAGGATAAATAAAACGGAGTTCTATCTTTGTTAAAGACTAGCTTTCTTTTAAAAATGCTTGCGCAAGATGTTTAGGCAGTATTTGATGGAAAGAAATCCACTAAATTAGGCTGTGTAAGCCTGATTAGAGCATTGCTCTAATTTTTCAGAGCCTTTCTACCTCTAATATAAAAATAAAAGCCATCATTCTTAAGATGTTTATTCTTGTGATGCATTATTTGAAAATAAGCATGTCTGTTTTTTAGTGCATTGCTTTTTCATTTGGTTAAAAGGTCATAAAACTGATCTTTGAAAAACCATAAACAGGCTTGAGCTAGTCTTAGCAGCACTATGGTAGATTCCTCCTTGTTTTTTGGCTTAATTCTGTAAAACATAATCCTATGTCTCAAGAAACATTAATATTTTACGATGGTGAGTTTAAAAGATTGGCAATTTTAAGGTTTGGACTGAATGTCTTAACTTATTATGGGCTGATTTGCTCTAGACATGTAAAAGAGTGAATACATTTTATTTACGTTTTTTTTTTTTGTCACTTTAACATGTAAGCAGTTGGAATGTTAGAAAATGTGTGATGGGTGGTCTACAGTGTAATACCCCAACATGAGAATATTGTGCAAGTGGTAATCCTTGTTTGTTGTTTGGCTGCTACGTATTTTATACTAGACAAGTGCTTTTGCTACAAGTTGCATTGAAGTTCAGAAATTTCTATTAGCTTTGCAGTGACGTGTTGGCCTTCAAGGGCCTTGCTTTGCATATGGTAGAGGATTTGTGTGTTAGAGGAAGTTGTGGTTCACATTTAATATTCTGAGTGCTTCATATCAAGGATTTGTGGCTCTCTAGTTAAACCTGTAATTATCTCAACCCAGGAATGTCAACTGTCTGCCAGATTTTTTTTCAGTTGACAAATTGATTTTTTTTTTTTTTTTTTTGAGGCTGGTATTTGTAGTAGCCTGGATACAAGCAAATTAATAGTCCCTTTTTGATGTGAAAATATCAAGCTCCAGTAATAGTATTGTTTTGTTTATTGCTTTTGAGTTGTTTCAATTGTAATGCAGTAGACATGAGGAGACTTAGTTTTGGAGAGTAGTGTTCTGCGTTTATATTGGCATTGCAGTACGGCAGTACTTAAGATGGAGAAAGTTAACATTTCTGGCTTCTTCTGCTGTATTTTCTTCCTTGTGTTTTACACACTGCAGTGGGTCCTGCACCCTGTTAGCCTATGGTATTGCACAGTGGCGCATAAGCACTGTTATGTGGGTGCTTCTGTATCTTTGTCTCTGGATTGCAGCTGCTGATACTATAGTTTGCAGCTCCTGGCCCCGTACTGTAATGTGCTAATCATTTCTTTGGTTGTGTGCTGGTAGATTGTTCACAAATTAGCTTTGTACTTGTATTTTTTTCTTAGTACAGGAGTTGTCACTTCTGTAGCTTTCTGAGTGCAGCTCCCCCCCCCCCCCCGACTTGTGTCAAATGACAGTTCCTTTCCTCTTTATGCATCAAGGTGTACATTGTGTGATATTCTGCATTCCTTTTCAATTTTTATGGTCTGTTTAAGAGTCTAGCGCCACAGTGACTGTGGACATGTATGTGAATTTTGAACATGCTTAACTTTCCTTGTTTACTATGGTTAGCAGGAGAAAAAAAAATACCTTTCTTTCTTTCTTTTGTGCTCATCTTTGTTTAGCAAAGCTGGTTTGATTGCAGTTAGTCTCTCCATGTCACTTCTTGACTCGCTGCTTTTGTTCCCCAAATGTATTTTTCCTTTTTTTTAGATTGGCACACTTAACTTGTAGCCATGTAGCACATTGTCACCATAGTTGCTGTTTCAGATTTGGAATTCTGCATCTGCCTAACAATGCATCTTTAATTTATCCTGGTCTTTTAACGTACTGATCCCTTAAGTATGGTCTTTAGTCATGGCCGAAATGAATCTAAGAGGGGCCATTTCACTTAAATGTTCAACCAATATCTTGGCAACTTCTCACTTGTGAGGATGGATACTACTGATTTAGCAATTTTAGGGGAAATATAAGAATGCACATATGTTTGCCTTCTAGTTTTATTCCTTCCCGATCAGTTTGCATTAGGTGTTTTCCTTCTGTGTATGTAATGTGTTTTTTTTTACGTAAGTGCACACAACTTCAAAAGATAAATGGGTGACGTCTTCACATTAGTGGTAGTGTATGGGCTTTGGGGCCGCTGCCTAAAGTGCAGATCTGATGATGTCCGTGTCATTATTCATCATGGATGGGTTTTGGATCTAACCTCTGATCTGATCCAGAGCTCAGGCTCCTCCCTTTCCCATAACCCCGTGCTGATCTGTAATCCTCAGATCTTGTTTGCCACAGAAACGCTAAAGAAGTGATTCTGGTAGCTCAAGCTTTTCGTTCAGATGAGTGCTTACCTTTTGGGGCTATTCACTTTTTTTAAGTTTCTTTGAGGTGTTCTAGATGTATAGTGCAGTTAGTTCTCCGTTTCCTCCCCCCTGCTCAAGGCCATAGTGACCATGGATGCCTCCCTGTTGGGGTGGGGGTGGGGGGTCTTTTTTGGGGAAGGATGGTTCAAGGCATGTGGTCTCCCACAGAGATCAAATTGCACTTAAACATCTTGGAGATGAGCAAAGTCCTTTTAACATTGCAAGCCTTTCAGGAATGTCTCCCTCTCAGGACTATAACAATTCATTCGGACAACATGGCAGTTGTCTGGTACATCAACAAGCAAGGAAGGGACACTGTTTCATCTCCTGTGCAGAGAGGCCTTGAGAGTGTGGGAATGGGCGATGTCTTCCAGGTGCCTTCTTCTTGCAACTCGCATTCCTGGCAGTTCCAACATGCTGACCGACAAACTCAGTAGGTCTGTCTTGAGTCCTCATGAGTGGACCCTGAATCCATCAGTGGCACATTAGATGTTCGACTGTTGGGGTCAACCATGCTGTGATCTTTTGCCTCCCCAATCAACCACAAATGCAGCAACTACTTGGCCCGGATCCCCTCCAACACACAAATGCAGCAACTACTTGGCCCGGATCCCCTCCAACAGGGGAGTCGCCCAGAGATGCTCTGGTTCACGATTGGCTATCAGGATTCCTCTATGCTTACCCCCATACTCCCCTAATTCCCAAAATCTTGCAGAAAGCAAACCTCCTGAAGACCCCTCTCATTCTCATTGTCCCCTTTTGGCCTCGTCAAGTGTGGTTTTCCCTCCTTCAGTCTCATCTGAAATATCCTCCTTGGATCTTTGATCAGGTTCTGGATCTTATCTCCCATCCCTGGGGGCTTCCCCTTCCCAACCTCCAGACTCTCTAACCACTTGGCTCCTCCAGTTCAAATAATCCTTTCCCGGTATAGGCTCCCCCTGCAGTGAGAAATATTGTCTTGGCATCTCAGAAGCCACCTACTAAGAAGGTGTATTCCAGTAAATGGAAAAGATTTTCTGTTTGAGCCAGACTGTGTAATTTTGGATCCCTTTTCAACCCCGATTCCTGACATTTTGCTGTTCTTGGCTTATCTCTTTATCAGGAAGGTGTTAGTTTCTCCACGATTAAGCCGCTATTGGCAGCCATCTCTAATTTTCATTTGAATGATTTTGCATAGTTTGCAAGAAAAGATGGGACAGCCTTTCTCAAGGGAGTCTTTCTTCTTAGACCTCCTATCGAAGATCCTTCCCTGCCATGGGTTTTAACTCTGGTGTTGCAGTTTTTGACACCACCCCCCTTTGAACCGGCTGCATCTTGTGATCTAACTTGTTTTGGAAGACTACTTTCTTGGTGGCTATTACTTCTGCCAAGAGTTTTAGAGTTGTAGGCTGTCTGCATTAACCCCCATTTTATGGTCTTTCCCAAGGATAGGGTGTTCCTTAGGACAAGTCCTTCATTCGTTCCAAAGGTGGCGACGGAAGTTTCCAATCTATCCATTTACCAGTTTCCTTCCCTAATTATTCTAAGGGGGAATATACTTTACATTGCTTAGATGTCCATAGGCAGCTGTGTTTTTATCGTAAGAGGACTGAGGAAATTTCGGAAGTCTGACCAGCTTTTTGTGGCCTTTTCTTGGGCCAAAAAAGGTCTGGCAGTTGCTAAGGCAACTGTTTCCAGGTGGATTGCTAGCTGTATTTCCTACATTTACGGTAGCAGGCATATGGAGCTATCCAGACCAGTTAAAGCCACTCTACTAGGTCTGTGGCTGCTACTTTGGCCTTTTTAGCTAAGCTTTCTTTGGATGAGATTTGTGCTGCTGCTGCTTAGTCTTAATTGCCCACACCTTTGTTTCACACAAGTTGGATGTGCTTCTTTTGGTTCCTCTGTGCTCCGGCATATCCTTCCATGAGGTCTCCCAGGGGTCATAGTAGCTGGGACTCTGACCCATCTATGATGAATAATGACATGGATGGCATCAGGTAAGAGTTATGTACTTGCATAACTTGGAATCTGTGCTATCCAGTGTCCATCACATTCCTGCCTCCCTCCTGCGGGCCTGATAGAACTGGAGGAATGTGTTTTCTTGGAGATGGTTAATATCATGAGCAGGCGGTGTTGCCTTTTCTTTATCCAGCAAACTCAATCTGAGGGTTACAGGTCAGGGGATTATGGGAGGGGGAAGAGCTTGAGCTCTGGATCTGTCCAGTTGCTGACTCGTATCTGAGGTCAGATCCAAGACTGTCCGTGATTAATAATGACCCTGGATAGCACAATTATCAAGTTATGTAAGTACATAACTCCTTTTTCTCATTATGTGACCATAGTAGCAGAATCCTTATTAAAACCTTGGTATGTTTCCTTCAGGGATCTGGAAAGAGGGTATGGTTTACTTGAAAAGAAGGTATGGTTTATTTCAGCAAAGTACATTTTTAAGTATTTCTAGCTTTTACTCGTACATATTTTCCAAGCTAAAATACAATTCTTTACTTGTTGATTTTCCTCTTTGCGTCAAGAATGAGAAAATGGCTTCTGTTTCTTAAGAGACCTTCTTCATTTTGCAAATAAAGTAGCCCAAGAGCACAGAGTGCTGCAAGTGGAATTGATTCGAATTTTAGTCCATGATAAAATGAAGATATTGCCTAATTAAACTTGTAACCAAAAAAAAAAAAAGACTGAAGGATGTGCATTAATAACAGAACCTGCTCTTATACCTGCAGAATATCATTTTATTTACCGAATCCATCTAACTGTCCCTGTCTTGCACATTCTTGTTACAGTCCTATTGCTCTGCAGCGCTACTACTTTATGCTGTAGTACAGTAACAGTTATTCCTGTGCTAAACACTTGTCACTTCCAGAGCTCAAGGCTGTGAGCCAAATTGTGCTGTTAGTCTTGGAACACTGCCTCTATAAATGCAGGTAAGTGCCTTTTTCAGCATAAGAAATGTGGTGGTACTTCTGTCAAACTGCATTTGACCAAAGCTTTGGTAATAGTTATAGGGAAATTTTTGATTACATAGAGTTGAATTGATTACCTTGCTTGTTGTGCGAGAGGTCCCTGCTACTGTTTAAGTTTTCACTCTAGTCTAGTCTGAAATGTGAAAGCCCCCAGCTTAGCCGAAAGCTAGCCTGTAACAGTTTAATGCACTGGCTTTTTCTGCAAGACAATTGCTGTGCATGATCAACATACCACATCCTATTTGCTTTTGTGAAAATTGCCTGCCATACAGGAAATGGCAGTCTCTCACTGCTTGCTTGAATACTTAAGTTTAGTTGCAGCTCTTATGTTTGCTAAGGTATCTGTGTGATGTGGCTGTAAGATTTTGATGGCTTGTTTTAGATTTTAGATGTGGGTGGGAGTTGCTAGGGTTGCATCGTTTCACCCTGAATATATTCTTGAACTGGTTAGTTGATTGTGTTATGTTGCAGTTTGGGTTTTACTTGGCTTTCAGGTAACTTGGATGGAAGGTGTTGCAGTATATTGTGTCTGCTACACTACAGAATACTATTAATTCCCAAGGCAGCAGGTTCCATGTTAACTTGTGGAATTGTGACTGCTTTGTATGCTATACTAGTTTTTGGAGTAGAGAGAGGTGTGTGTGTGTGTGTGTGTGTGTGTGTGTGTGTGTGTGTGTGTGTGTGTGTCAAAAAAAAAAAAAATCAGTGTTTCACCGCAGCCGCTGTACAAGTGACTCTCATAAAGATGTCACTAGAGAAATGTGAAGTCATACCAGTCATGAACACTGCTGTTATTTTAATATACTTTACATACAGAATGGCTTTTCCACCTGTGTATTACTTGTCTGTAGTGTGGTGATCTTTCTGTGTGGCTGGTCATATGGATAAGGCAATCGGCTACAAGAACAATCTGCCCTTTGTATCAGCAGTTTTCTTGATTGTAATTGTAGAGATTTGGCATAGTTTTGGCATAGAAATAGTGTGGACTACTGAAGTTGTCTGCCTAGCTTAAGTGCAGTGGGACTCCTCAGTACTGTTACTGTGCCTCTCAATTGTCCAGATTTTGTAGAATGCCCAGATTTTTGCCTTGTATTTTTGGTCTGTTCTCATAAAATTGTTGGTCTTCCAACAAATCACTGGGATGATCTGAGGATCAAAGACACTAAATGACCTAAAAAATTTTTTCGGACGTCATATCTTTTCCAAAATGCATGCTAACACAAATCATGTTATTCTAGCAACTTTCTAAGTTTATAAGGGCTATATTTAAAATCTATCCCTATTTTAGGAGTTTGTCCCCACCCCCCATTATGTCATGCTTCTCCAGATTTCTTGAGTTAAAAGGTTGAGAAATATGACACTGCCTATATTTAGGGCCACCCTGGCAGTCTTTAGTGGCAATCACTCAACTACGATTCTCTTGCTAAGTAGCTGCAGGCTGGTGAAATTTCTATGGAGTCAGAAAAAAGTTCTGTCACACCTGAGAGCATGCCCAGAGCTGCGAGGATCATTCAGATTCAGTCTAGATGACTTATCCCTGGCCTTGGAGAGTGACTGTTCAGCTGGTGTCTTTTTCAGGTCTGATTTAAGCAGAAGCCTAGAAAATACTGCAGTGTGGAAGCCTTAGTCAGTCATAGCAGCTTTGGCATTACATTTATAAACTGGTGCATATGTTAATCTTCTCCATGGCATACAGGAGCTGATTGGGGACTGGGACATTGAGTTGCCTGAAGTTCTGGCTGCTGCTTGTGTACCCAAGAACAGCCCTACTACTTGACTGCCACTGTGGATATCCTCTGATATAATTGCAATTAATGGGCTGTGTAGGGTGGTAGTGGGGTAACACAGAAAGCCAGATAGGCCTGTTCCTTGGGAAGCAGAATTAGGTACAGCAGTGTGTATCTGTAGAGCACACTGCTTGCAGTACAGTAGATTACCCTCTCCTGTTTTGCATTTCCATGATAGTGTTCAGAATATTTTTGCACATGTTTTCTTTATTGCTAGCACAGCTAAAAGTGCCAGGAAGTCTCCCAGCTGAAGCATCGTCATTCTGAATGGAGTAATGCTAAATTAAGTTGTCTTCTATCGGTGCCACAAAAATGTTGGACAGTACAGCTGGATTCTAAGGATTAAGCCGAAGTGCAAAATGGTAGGCATGCAGTGATAGTTGTGATGCATTTATTTTCATGACAGAGCTGTCAATTTATCATCTCAAATGTGCATAGCACTTTGGTGTGGAATAAATTTTGTGTTACAGATTAATCTTTTTATCCTCCCTGACTGTGAACTTGAGACAACCTCACTGGTTATCATTTTAAGATTAGTTTTGTTTTGTTAATGTAATGGCCCTAACTTCTCCTTTTGGTGGCTGCATGCACACATGGATGCAACAGTATGCAGTGCTGTTTCTTGAGAAAAGTTTGCATTCCTACACATTCCCAGTGCAGGATACCGTATAAATGTATTTGCGAGGATGAAGTGCATGTCCTGACTTGCAGCTTCATTTGAAGATATCCATATTGCAGAAAGTTTGACTTGCTTCACTTCTCCAAGAATGTGTGAGACTGCTTTGGCCATTAGCTTCCATCCCTCTTGTGCTTGACTACAGTCCCTGAGCCAGTATTCAAACCATGGTCTTGGTCAGGGCTTCATCACTACAGCATGGAGACAGATGAAGTGTTGATGTAGGATATTGTATCTGCAGGGGCTTCATCACTACAGCATGGAGACAGATGAAGTGTTGATGTAGGATATCGTTTCTGCAATGCAGAGATTTGCTAGATTTATAAAAGCATTGTTATTAATTGAACAATTTTGCCTCATAACCCATAGCTGTTTACTCCTAAAGTTGTACACAGTACAGTGTAGTGAGTGCTAGAAAATGGTTAGCAAGTATCCAGCATCTTGCTCGACTGGAAGTTGAGCTGCAGATAGTTTTGTTGCCTCAAGTATGCTTGGTTCTCTGGTTCATTTCCCCACTGGGATGCCTTCTCTGTGAAGTTGGCTTTTATTTTCCTGTCACTGTAGGTTTTTGCCAAGAGCAGTAGATTCCTCCCCTCTTACCCGTGCATTCCTCCTTTCCCACTTGGTTTTGTACTATGCATCACCTCAAGGGAGGGTATGATGCTCCCTTTTCTGGTGAGGGATAAAATGGGAAATTCTATCTTAATGGTAACAATAGTTTGTAAAACCATTATAAGTGGTAGGAAGAAGGCTTGCACAAAACTTGGAGAATTAACACATTACAGTTGCTTTTACTGCTCATTTGCCTACCTTTAGACTGTACCAGAGTAAAAGTGGATGCATTACTGAGGGCCATAAGTAAAATGTGGGCTGAGTGAGAACAACTTTTTATCATTCTGCACTTTTGGGGTGCACCAAAGACTTTGTTTAATGGTCTTTATAATTGCAGTTGTGAGGTTACTCTTAAAGGCCATAAGACTGCCAGTGGTGGTTCTAGGATGTACTTTCTCCTCTTAGAAGTGTTGACTAGGGTTCAAGTAACTGTTTTAAGTAAAAAAAAAATAAAAACCGTTGGGCTTAAAACTTGTATTTTCATGTTTTATGGCTCCCTATCTGTACTGTGAAACATATTACGAGAACCAGCACTTCAAGGGGGGTGGGGGTGGATAAAACACCAATATAAAAACTTAACAGTAAGGTATAAATACTGTCTGATATGGATTTGTTTTTCCTTTTCATTTATTAATACAATACTAGGTTAATGGTTTGTACTTCATTTGGATTCTTCATAGACAGGGAAAGTGGCAAACTGTAACATTGTTGCACCTTTTAGTTTTTGCAAGAGGGGAGCTTTGCCTCTCCTAGCCATCAAGAAGGTGGGGTTTGAATCCCCTGCAACTTTATATAACTCCATGATTGTCTTGTGTTTGAGAAAGGGAGGTACTCTTGAGAGACAGCAGCTTCAGATGTTTATCCTCATTCATTTGAACTAATAGTGCCACAGTTCTGATAATTAGTTACGGGCATTACATTTTCAGTAGACATCCATAAATATATATATATATATATATATATATATATATATATATATATATATATTTAATGCAGCTTTTTCCTCCTGTAGATGTGAATTTGAAATGTTTGCTTCAGTCTGTATATAAAACAAATGCTCATTTTTGAGAACTGCAGGTTTTGCATTTTATTTTGATTATTGTAAACTATCTTGTGTACAAATTACCCCAATTGTGAATTCCATGTATGCATCTCATATAGAATATACATTTTTTGTTCTCACCGTGCTGTAGTATGAATTCTAGGAAGACTCAGTTTATTGATGTTATGGTGATTCAGTTTTTGAGACTGCAGTTCAAGGAAAAACACAAATGTTTAGTAAATCATAGAGTGTACGTTCATCACTGGTTTGACTGCTTAGAATTGCTGTTGAAACTTTCAAGCCTGCTTGCACTTTTTAATATATGAGCTTGAAAGGTCAGTTTCCAAAAAGGATCTCTGGATTACATGATTCAAGGAAAAGCTACTGTACACTTGAATGTTTTTTAAATATGTGAACTTTGACCTTTTCAATCTGCACTGAACTACTCAAGGTGTTAAAATTTAATTCCTGGGACAATGATGTAACATCACAAATCTGCTAATTGAAAGTCTTTTCTACTCGGTATTTATTATCTGTAAATTATTAAAATAGAGTGCAGCAATTTATATTGAATGTACTGTTCCGATATTTATGTATATATAGTATTCATTAAATAAAATTTTTTGATTTCTTTGATATAAAGGAATTGACTTCATTATGCTCATTAAAAGATGCTGAACTAGATTGTCAGAGCATTTTTTTAATCTGTTTTTTACTTTGGAATTGGATGTATTTTTTTGGACAGTTATAACAGTGATTCTGTAAAGTTTGAAATGTGAGCCTAATTAAAGGTCGTCTAGCTTGCAGCTAAATTGCAAGGTAGAATAATACACAGTTTGCGTTTTATCTCTGAAACTCTTGCATTCCAAAGTCTTTGAAAATGTGGTCTCTTGATTACTTGTGTACATTCTTCTATCGCTCCTTCCTGTGTGGGATAGTGGCAGTGTGCTGCTTTTGCTATGCACACCGCCTCCATGGGATAGCTGTAGTGTGCTGCTTGCTGTGCCTCCTCCTCCCAAATGGTTCTGGCCATCTTCTGCCAGTCTCCTAAGCCACTAATTGAAGTCAGTTCATTTGATCTGTAGCACCTGAATTGGAGGCTTTATTCCCCAATACCAACTGCTGGAACAGTTTGCTTTTAACTTGATTTTTCTGATTTCATTTTTTACCAACACTTTTTTTTTTTTATAAATGCTGTAAAGCAGGCCTCTTGTTGGGAACAAGATGCACAAGTATTTCCTGCCTCAAGGCTAACCAAAGCATGGGTTGTTACGGACCTTGACGTTCATGCCACCAGTCTATTCCATTAGATCTTGCAACAGTATTAGCAGTCCAAAAGAAGTCTTGGAGAGGAATTACTGTCTCTTCTAAAAAAGCAATAAATTGGTTTTGTTACAGAATTACGAAAGCCATTGTTCATAGTTCTTGCAAAGATGTAAACTGACCGTTTTTATTGTAATTCTGAACTTGGGAAAAGCTGGAAGTACTTTGTGTGCAATTCATTCTTATTATTCTTTGTAATGTACAAGCGGTTTTAACTGTTGCAAAGATACAGATAAATGTACTTTTCCTTATGGTGCACATATATAAAATTAGATTGATTATTTGATAAGCATGCTGAAAAATAAACTTTTAAATTTTGTATTTATCACTTTTGTCCTTGGTAGTCTTCTAAATGGGGCTTAGATTTTCCTTATGTTTTTCTGCCCTCTATAGCTGCTTTGTCCTCTTTAAAGAGGAATGCCACTAGACTGCAGTGAAGGGCATTCTATTCCTGCTTTGACAGCTAAATCCTAGCTAGTACTAGGGGGCTTGTCATAGGGTGGGTATTGTTCTTTAGTTGCCAATTTTGTGGTGATTTCACTGTAAGAGGTGTATATCTGCATTTTTGTCCTGTTTGCTACGGCAGTTTCTATCTGCATTTTTGTTTTGACTGGACTCCTTTACAGCACTGAAACTTTTATATGGCCTCTATTAAGTTTCTTTCATTCATTCGTTCGTTCATTCTAGAGTATTCTACAGATGCATATGCCTGGTCTTCTTTTATATTGTAAGTTTGCTTTATTTATCATAGAGCTGATTTTTAAGTTAGATTTGCCTCCTTTAGTTTTTAGCTTTGTGGGTATCTAGAAATCCTGCAGAAGCATTGTAGGAGTAGATTGTCCAGCTAGCAGTCTCCCTTGTTTATTTCCTGTGATTGGTGGGTGCTGCTTTCATTTCTTTAGGGTTTCTCACCCTGTTGTCCACCTGTGTACGATGTCATCGTCCGACTGGGACTTGCCCTCCAGATGCCTCTCAAGTGTTTTACTCTCACGGAAGTGCATCTGAAGTAAGTCCTTCATCTGTTGATGGATGTCAACCTCACATTTCTTCCTGAAACCTGGCTTTTTTGATAATTTTCACCCCTGTGTGGCATCTTCTGTCATGCCTGGTTTTCAGGTTATGCAATGCCCTAGGAAAGGAGTAAGACTGAGATTGAAGTTGCTGTCTGAGAGGTCAGGCATATGGTTGGCCCATGTCCCTATTAGGAGTACTAACTCATTCTCCTGCAACCAAGATACGTTTACATACATAAGGTTCTCCTCATTTACCATTCAGCAGGGTTGTACTAGGACTGTCCAAGAGTTAGCTGACTTTCTCCTTGGTTGTTGGTTTTGATCACATACTGGTAGTTGGTGATTTCAAATTTTAGGTCTAAGATGAATTATTGACACTAGCTCAGGAACTTATCCTTGTAATGAATGGTTTGGGCTTCACTCAGGTGATTTAAGTATGCTTCTAATAAATCGAGTTGCACTTCGATCTTGGTGTTTTTTTGGGTATAAGGTCATGAGAATTGATAGTGAAGCCAATCTTGTGGTCTACTTTGGTCGTAAACTTCCACACCTAGACCAGCAAGTCCACGAAAGTTTTTTTTTCCTCTGTGATCCCTGTCTTCTTGAGGATGGTGCTTGGTCTCTGGATGTCGTGGTTGGTGATTTCTAAAAGGTCACTAACCTAATCTCAAATTCCTAACCCAAAGTTGTACTTGCCCATTTTTCCACAAGAAGGCATAAAACATGGGCGTAGTTTGGATCATTAGTGGCAGAAGGTGGTTCTGTGGGGTTATAAGCTTGAATTAATGGAGCGTTATGCTATGCACCATGTGGAGATTGCTCTTAAAACAGATGGGTTTATGGATGGAGCAGTTATCAGCAACTGTGGATTTTC
>NC_056733.1:407967432-408061084 GCF_019279795.1 Protopterus annectens | reverse complement strand
GGGTCAGTGCATTCTGCATTTTGCCACTAGAGGCGTCCACCCTCTGTTTCTGCCTTTTGCTTTACTCACTCTTTGCTTTTCTCAGTTTTATTCCTACTTCTCTCTCTCTCTCCTATATCTTACTACCCTTCTATACCTACTATACACATACATATATACTACATCCAGAAGCCCTACTTACCCTGCTTCAGCTTACCCTTCTGTAATCCTTGCTCCACTGATTGGCTCGCAATCCTCTTCTGGTTCTTCCGCTCCGTTAAGCCCTTGCCGGGCTCACTCCAGCTCCCCTACCCTGCCCCAAATCCCACCGCCCCCACCGTCTACCTATATCCCTCCTCTAACCACACCCTCTTTCACTACACACCAATCAACCTCCTACAACCTACACACGCCCTACCCCACCCTATTACATTCTCTAACCACACCCTCTACTTTTATTTATTTTATTTTATTTTTATTTTATTTTACATTTGTTGACCGGGAGGATCCGACTGGATGCATGTCCATTTTCAGCGGAGGCCCGGGGAGAAAAGCTCCAAAACACAGGTAACAAAAAACACTTAACTAAACAATGAGGCAAAATATACATTCAAAATCAGAGCATTCTAACTTATTCTTTCTAATTTATTTTAAATGTGAGAGAGGTAGGATAGTAAGGAGATGTAGAATATTCATGAGTTATAGACAGTTATTACATTCTGGAGTGGACTATCCCGGGTTTAGGCAATTGCAACTTCGCATTGAGCCCAGATGAGTTTTTAGCTTAGCTTTAAATTGACTTAAAGTAGAGATGGATATAATATCATGGGGAAGTTTGTTCCAAATTTTACCTGCAGCGTTAGAGAGGAGGGAGTCTCCAGCAGAGTTAGTAGTTTTGAGGTGTGTGGATTAGGAGGCGGTTGGATGACCTCAATGGAAGGATTTTTACAAAGGAAGTAGTGCTTTGAGGGAAGGAGCATATTCAGGGTTATATATGATTTTGTGAGTAAGGACTAGTAGGTTGAAAGTAATTTTGTTAGGAAGCTCAGACCAGTTGAGTTTGGCTAAATTGGTACAATGATGGGTCCTATATGGGGACCCAGTAACAAACCTTGCAATATGATTGTAGCATTTAGAGAGTTTGTTCATGACAGTTTTACTTATATTGTGAAGTAAGGGGGACGAGTACAGGAGTGATGAGAGGAGGTGAGTCTGGGCAATGGCCATTTTGGCTTGGGGGGGTCAGGAAGCTTTTTATTTTATATAAAGAGCCTAGCTTTTTGTTAATGGTCTTAATTATTTGGTTTGCGTGTATATCAAATTTTAGTTTGTTGTCTATGGTTACCTAGTAATTTTGTGAGAGGTCTGGAGAAATAATGGTCCCATCCTTTGCTTGGATAGTAAAAGTTAATGGGGTAGGACTTTTGTTGGAAGAAACAACATTTTAGTTTTTTGGATTGAGAATCAGGCTGACTAGAGCCAGTTTTCTATTTTGCTGAAAGTAGACTGGGTTAACAGTTGTAAATCTAAAGGGGTAGTACCAGAGCAGATTAGTGGAATCATCTGCATATTGTATACAACTGGCATTAGGAGTAACTGTATGCAGATCATTGATAAAAATGGAAAATAATAGTGGCCCTAGAATAGATCCTTGAGGTACTCCTAATGTATTGGGTAGTAGCTTAGAGTTTGGTCTGCCATAAAACTGCTTGTTTTCTGCCAGATAGATAGGAACTAAACCATTGTACAGCAATGGTGTCAAGACCTAGTGAAGGCAATGTATTAATTAAAAGTTTATGATCCACCATATCAAAAGGCCTTTGACAGATCCAGAAATAGTGCTGATGAGATTGTTATTATTGATGGGAGTTGATGGTATTTGAAAAGACAAGGAGGGCTGAGGTGGTACTGTGGAGAGGTCTGAAACCATGTTGGGTATCAGCCAGTAGTTGGTTAGCCATTAGGTGTTTCATGAACTGTTTCTGAACACATTTTTCCATTATTTTTGCTAAAGGGGAAAGTATGGATATGGGCCTATAGTTAGAAGATCAGTGGAAGTGCCTCCCTTGTGGAGAGGAATTACATATGATATCTTCCAGATCTCGGGAATTATGGCCTCTGCTAAGGAGCGGTTGATGAGGATTGACACTGGGTAGCAATTCGTCAGCTGTTTTGCAAATATTGGCTGAGTTGGTGGAAGCTGAGAGTGTGGATGGTTTTAGTTTTTTAATTAATCTACATATAACGGAAGTTGCAACAGGTTGAAAGGTAAGTTGGGGAATATTTTTAGTGTTAGAGGGTCAGAGGTATGAAGGCTAGGTGGTAGTTGATTAGACAGAGTTTGTATTGTCTCAGTGAAGAAGTGGTTAAAACTATTGGAAACATCGTCAGGGGATTTATCAATGAGTGTGGCAGGGGCAGGGGTAGTAGTGCGACCAGGATGAAGAAGTTGATTTAGTCCAGCCCAGAATTTTTGTGGACAGTTTTGGTGGTCAGTTTGCAATTTACAATAGTATTGTCTTTTATCTAGTAATATTTGCCTTTTAGTTTCATTCCTAAGTTGTCTGTATTTACTTTGGTCCAAAGGAGTTTGAATGCATGAGACAGACCATGCCTTGTTTCTAAGTTTTATTTTCAATCTTGTTTCTTTTGAAAGCCAAGGAACATCTACAGCTTTGGTTTTCTTTGAGCAGTGGGTGCATGGAAATTAAGAATTTCCAAGAATTTTTTGTTAAAGTAAAGCACAGCTTCATCTAGGGGTAGATGTTTTAGTAATGTCCAGTTACATGAGGATAGTTCAAGTTGTAATTTAGTTAAGTCAAGTTTCTTTTTGTTTCTAACAGTTCTGATTGTGGGTTGCATGGGAATGGCTATCTTATGCTTAATGATGTAGGTGAGGTGGTGGTCACTTAAACTATCGGGGAGAGTACCAGATGTATAGTGATCAGGGTGCTTATTTATTAGTACCCAGTCAAGTATACTGCCCTTCTGGTTAGGTTTCCCTAGCCTAGTTGGAGTATTAATAGTTTGCTTGAAGGAGTAAAGGTTAATATGTGAGGAAGGAGCTAAGGGGGCACAGGTATTCCAATCTATGTTAAAGTCTCCGAGAACTAAGGTCTCTTGGGGGAAGTGAGTTGATATCCAATGAAGGGTGTTTTCGAGGGTTTCTATATTATTACCTGGGGGAATATACAAGCAAATAATGTAGATAAATTTATTGCTGTTAATCTGAAGCTTAGAAATTAGTATTTCTGCATTGTTAAATTGAGGTGGTTGCAAAACATCTATAGATACAGTTAGATCAGATTTATAGAGTATGGCTACCCCACCTCCTTTCCTGGGGACTCGGTCTCTACGATGTATATTGTAACCTGGGATTAGTATCTCATTATCGGTAGTTGTGGGTTTTAACCATGTTTCAGTTAGACACAAGATCTCAGGGGAGAGGTCTACTAGTACTGCATGAAGTTCATGTACTTTGTTGTTTATGCTTCTGATGTTCAGATGACAGGTTAAAAGAGAGTTAGTAGGACGGGCAGTAATGGGGATGGAACTAATATCAATGTTGGGAGAGGACTGCTGGTCCATGCTGGTGGGACCAGGGTTGGGGTGTATATCACCATGAGGGAGTAGATTAAGTCTAAGTTTGGAGATAAGTTTTAGGAATTTATCTAAAATTTTGTAAGATTGTTTGAGTTTGGGGGTTTTATTTATATTTGCGGCGGTTGGGTAAGGTAGCAGTAAATGGGAGGTTGATTCTTCCCAAGTACCATAAACATGATAGTAGTTATTGAATTTACTTCCAATTATATTGGTCCCTGATGTGGTAGTAGAGAGTAGTACCAGGTTTTGTGTTTCATACGATGTTATGAAGTAAGAGGTTAATAGCAGTGGAAGAAGAAGGAAATACCACATGTTTAAGTACTTGTGATATTGGGCCGTAGAAAAAAATGCTATTACCGAAAGAATAGAGGGAGAGGAATAGATGATTCAGAGAATGAGAAGGAGGGGGAGAGAGCAGGAGTGGGTAGAATGCAAAGAAGGTGGAGTTACAGGGTTTGGGTGGGGAAATTTTGGTAACAGCAGGGATTGGACCAGTTTTTAGAGGGAGTGGTTTTATGACTATAAATGTAGAGGTAGTGGGGGCGGGTGGGAATAGGGGGCAGGGAGGGGAGCGAAGAGAGCCCGGCGTGCTTGACGTGTGAGGGCTACACTCAACAAAGGTAGATAGCTCTTTTATTTTTTTTGGGAAATTCAGCAGAATATTCAGCCTTATTCTGCTTTTAAATAGTACTTTACAGGCACCAATTTACAGCCTTGTTAAGCTTTAGTTATGATTTTCAGGCACCAAATATAAGTCCGTTGCAAGACCAATGTAATTGGAGTCTAAGACCTAGAGCTAATAACACTTGTAAAACTATACCTTGGATCCTAAAAGGCAGTGAGCAACTGAAGGCAAACGGCACTATTATTTAACAACCTGTATATTTAAACAGTTGAAAAGCGGCGTTCTCGCTTCAGAATCTGTAAGGGGATTATTTGTATCCTCTCATACAGGGAACAATAGGGCTGCGAAGCAGGGGAGCCACCTGTATATTTAAACAGTTGAAAAGCGGCGTTCTCGCTTCAGAATCTGTAAGGGGATTATTTGTATCCTCTCATACAGGGAACAATAGGGCTGCGAAGCAGGGGAGCCACCTTTTTGGAAGCAGATTTGCTCACAGCCATGCCGTACTTCTCCGCATTCTCCGTCTCTTTGGCCTGCTTCGTTCCCACCACCGACTCTGACATCCTACTACCGGCTCCGTGACACCAAGACAGCCACTACACAAACAGAGCAACGTGAGAGGGAGGCGCGCGTACCCTGGCACTTCCCAGCGGACACCTTCTGCCTGTGGCAGTGCCCGTGTACGAATGAAATTCTGTAAAGGGACTTGCGTACACCGGCGAACCCGATCCGCCCACCTAGCCCTACAAAACCGTGCATGGGTGGACTTTATACGGGCGAGCAGTAGTAACACCTTTTTTCTGCCCTGGCATTCATATCTGGAACTACCACTTAGCTAGTTTGTTGTGGGTGGTGAGGGGTGTTATCTGGTGGCGATAAGCCCTGTGCCGGGGAAGGACTGAGCATCCACACACCCTTTTGGAGGAGTGATTTTGATGGGCAGAGGACTGTTTGACTTTTCCACATCTTTCACCCATAACTCTAAACTCTCACTCTACTACTTGAACCTTCCTGCTCCACTATAACCTACTTCAGCTTCCACACCCCTCCACCCCACATACCTTATACTCCCCACCATTTCCACAACTTTTACCATACTAATCTTGCATGATCACACCCTATAAACTTATTCAGAACCATTACAATACTATACAACAAAACAACCAAAATCAACATGCTCTTGAGACCTTCATCCATCTCTATCTTACTATTACTACTCCTCAAACTTTCATATCTTCACTACCTCACCCAACCCTGTACCCCCACAACACACAATTCTATCAGATAACTAACCATCTTAGTTCCCCTCTAACACATTCACACTCTTCTATTTCACCACATCTTTACCCTATAAAACATCTCCTATTCTTCTCATACAAATTGCTCACCACTCAGAAATACCTCATTCCCATAGCGACCAAGAAGCCCTTTTCAACCACATTAACACAAAATCCACTTATTAAACTACTACATGACCTTTCCAACCCTATCTTTCATCTGATTACCAGTCTTTTATCAGGTGATATCCATCTAACCCAGGCCCCTCTACCCCCTCCTCCACACACAAACCTACATTTCTTACTGCCATAAACTCCCAAAGCATAGTTAACAAAGTCGCAACCCTCCATGCCTGGCTCACGCAATAAACCTGACATCCTAGCTATCTCAGAAACATGGCTAAAACCCTCTATAAAAGATTCTGAAATAGTTCCAGCTAACTACTCTATTCTTAGAAAAGACAGATCTCACAAGAAAGGAGGTGGAGTAGCCCTCCTATATACATCTTCCTTACTAATTACTCCCTACAACAAACCCATCCCACAATTTAACAACGCTGAATTACTCATAACTCTCCTACAAGTTAACAAACATAAAAACATATGTGTAGTATCCCTTTACATCCCTCCAGGAGAGAATATCTCCACACTTGAAGATATCCTCTCCTGGCTCTCTAACAACATCAGCAATGAAACCATAATCTTAGGAGATGTAAATATTAACTGGGCCTCCATCCAGTCACCAACTACCCCTCTTAATATCAATCTATACAATTTCTCCCAGCTTATCAACTCTGTTACACACCCATCAAAAAAACTCTCCAGTGGCAGCATTCTAGATTGGATTCTAGTGTCACATCCCCACAATTTCTCAGACAGTGGTACTCTTCCCGACCCTTTAGGTGATCACATGCCCACCTTCACTCACAGACTTCCCTGTATCATACACCATACTCACAATTACATTACTACCCGTAACCACAAAAACTTTAACTCAACAAACTTTTTAAACTCTCTAAAAGCAGTAAACTGGAACAATCTACGGACACTAGCCTTAGATGATGCAGTTGCTCACTTCAACTCAACATTCTTAGAAATACTAGACTCCCAAGCTCCCCTGCAGACAAAGAGAATAAAAAATAACTCTGCCCCCTGGCTTACTAAAAACACACTATCTACCATGCGCCTCAGAGACAAAGCCTGGGGACTATATCAGAAAAACAAAACACCTGAACACCATATTGAGTACAAAACACTTCGAAATAAAGTAAAGAAGTTTATTATCTCTGATAGACAAAAATACTTTTTTACACTCCAAAACAATAATAAAACTAATCCTCAAAAGTTTTGGAAAGGAATTTCTACCCTCCTCAATCCCAGTAAACCACACACCCCTACCCCAGACCCAAATGTGCCTGATTTAGACTTAGCTACTCAATTCAACTCCTTCTTCATTGAATCTATTAGCAAGCTGACTTCCTCCTTCCTTAGTCCCACCTCACCATCAAACTCACCCCCACCCTCTCCTGCAAACTCTACTCCTTTCACTATCACTCCTCCCTCCTTACCATCTACTCACAACCAATCCTCCAATTCTTCTCCTACCCCAACTTCTTCATCATCCTTACCTACCTCCAACTCTCTTTCTCCACACTCAGCTCTATTTTCACTAAAACCAATACCCACTTCTACTATAAAGAAACTCATACAGAAATTGAAGCCATGTACAAATGCACCTGATAACATTCCCTCTTACTTCCTAAGTATAGCTGCTGAAGCAATTGCCTATCCTATAAGCATCCTAATTAACCGTTCCATCCATGAATGTACAGTGCCCCAACTCTGGAAACAGGCCTTCATCATTCCTCTGCATAAAGGAGGAAAAAACTGTAACGTCAACAATTTCCGTCCCATTGCTATCCTGTCCCCCATTTCTAAACTCCTAGAAAAGTGTGTCCAACTCCAACTCTTACCACATCTCTTAGATAATAACCTTCTAACCCCTACTCAACACGGGTTCAGACCAAATCATAGCACTATGACAGCCCTACTCTCCTATCTTGAGACTGTTAATAAAGCACGAGACTCTGGCCAAATTGTCTCCACCCTACTACTTGACCTCTCTAAAGCCTTTGATACTATCTCACACAACCTACTCTTAACTAAACTTTCACAACTTCACCTCTCTCCCTCATCCGTAAACTGGTTCTCTAGCTATTTATCAAACAGATTCCAAGCTGTAAAATGGAAAAAAGCCACTTCCTCCTTTCTTAGTACCCCTACCGGAGTTCCCCAAGGCTCCATTCTAGGTCCCCTTCTTTTCAACATATTTATAAATGACTTCCACAAATCCATTCCTTTCTCCAACATCATCCAATATGCAGATGATTCCACCATTATCTGCTCTGATACATCTCCTCTATGCTCCAAAAGCTTACACAAGAAGCTTTTTCAATTACTGAACACTGGATGAAAATAAACCACCTAGCTCTCAATGCCTCCAAAACAAAACTAATGGTATTTACCCCCTCAAAACTACCCTTTCGATCGAATACATTCTCCATTACTAGCAAAAATAACTCATCCTTGGAACTGGTGTCTGAAACCAAGCTACTTGGTGTCCAAATTGATAACCAGTTTAACTTCAACTCCATCTACAACTAAATATCAAAACCCATCAAAAACTAGGCATGCTCTATCGTCAAAATCAATTCCTTACACGTTCCTCTAAAGCTCTCTCCTCTTCCTTTCTTATCCCCTCCCTTCTCTATGGAGCTCCTCTGCTAACCAATCTTCAGTCCTCTCTAAAAAAACAACTTTCTTCATGCTATAACAAAATCGCTAAATTCGCAAATGGCCACAGGTCCTCCACCCACCACTGCACCTCTCTACAAAAACTAAACTGGCTTGAGTTGCCTAATCAACTCAACTACACTCAGTTAACTCTAGCCCACAAGCTCATATTCAACCCATCTCTCTATACCTTCATTTCCTCATCCTTCCGGATGCACCTACAATAGGGCTTTAAGCTCTAATAACCAAAACCTGTTAGAAGTACACAAACCAACTCGTCCACCTGGCAAAAACTTACTGTCCTTTAACCTAGCTCGCCTCTGGAACTCACTCCCACCATCGATTCGCACTACTCTCAATCATAACATGTTTAAAAATCCCTTCATATGCATCTAAGGTCCCAGTGGGAATGCTCTTGCTCCCACCCTCATAAAGGCCAAGGGGAATGCTCCTGCTCCACCCCACATAAAATATGATATTCACATCTTCCTTCACACTCATGTTATCTGATTTTACCTTATAAGCTGTTCCTCAAATTAACCACTATGAATGTGTAAAGCAACATCACTCCTCTCTGAATAGTATTGTTTGAACTCCTAAGTTCAAGTTTATATTTATTTTTTAAATATTTTGAGTATTGTTTGCTGTTTCCTAAAGACTCAACTCATATGTTTTATATCTTGTATTATTGTATTTATCATGACACTGTATGTACGTACTTGTATTGCTTTGTGGAGCTTTTCTCCCCAGGACTCCATTGAAAACGGGTTCTCTTGACCCAATGGACTATCCTGGTAAACCAACTGCAAATAAATAAAAAATAAATAAATAAGTTACTTGAGGAGTCTTTACTAGTTCTGAAAGGTATTAGATAATCTGCATAACATAAGATAAGAAGGTCAGATCTATTTGGTCAAGAGTAAAGATATCAGAAAAGCTGATAGGAAGGCAAGGAAAGGATCTTCCACAGTTAAAAAAAGGCAATTTAATTTGTCCTCAGCTGGAGCCTTCATGACCTCCTTCCTGCTTAACTTAGGCAGTGAATGCCTTGTAGAGAAAGAAGCACTCGTGACAATATCATATATAGTATCACCGGTTCTTCTTGAATCAAGCATTCTACCTTGCCTAAAAATTACACTTAAGATTTTATTTATATTCTACCAAAAACTCAGATGTCTTAAATATAGAATGTCTCTGCTTCTCATATTAAACCTGTGTTTATCTACTGCTTTCTTATGCAGCTCTCCAGTTCTTTCTTGCTGAAAAAGCTTAAGAGAGCAGGAAAACGACAATTCCAAGATGGCTGCTTATTGAGTAAGAGCTTAATTCTAGCTCTTACAATGTGATAACAGAAACTCAGCAGAGAAGGCAAGTGAACGTTTATGTTTCTGGGTAAATTTCAGTAACTATTTAGTAAGTGCACTGCCTGGAGGCCAAGAATAAAGAAATACACAGGACCTGAAGGAAAATCAGCTATAAAATGTGAGGAAAAAACACTGGCTGGGAAAAGTACTGCAGCTGTTCAGCAAAAAGCAGTGCAAGCTCCAGATATGACTTTCAGTAACCTAGAGGAAAGCATAAGACAACTGCACACAGACCTGGTTAAAATAAATGAAACGCTGATGAAGTATATCAACTCAAACAACAAAAGGCTGGGAAAAAAATGCAAGAAGCTTTAAATAGATATTCAGATGAGGTGGTAAAACTGCAAAAAATCAGTGGCTGAAATGAATAAAAGGCTGGCAGAATATGAGACTGCTCAAGAAGAGATGTTTCAAAAAATAACACAATTAGAGGACAGAGCATGTAGGGAAAACCTGAGTTTTTCAGCTGTACCAGAGAGGCTGGAAGGAACAGGCTGTATTCATTTTATGAAAACACAAATAGGCAGCTGGACTGGTATTCCACCGCAGGAGTTTTTAATTGTATGTTCCAAACCTGGCTATGAGAAAGCAACTTAGACTTTTAATAGTAAAGATGCAATCCTACCAGCAGAAGGAGTTGATTCTGACAAAAATATGACAGTACGACAATGCACTAAAAGTGGGAGACAGCAGATCATTTGTGGAGAAGGATTACTCATTGTACACCAGGCAGAAGAGGAGTACATTTATTCCACTATTCAGTGAATGTTGAGATGCAGGCATGAGATCCAAACTGCTATATCCAGCTATCTTCAAAATATTCTTCCTTGGAGGGACAAAATCATTTTTTGCTGAAATACATGCTAAGGAAGAAATACAAAAGTTTGTCCAACAAAAAAATTAGCTGTGAAACAGAAGAAGATTTTTCTTCTTGTTCTTCTGGTAATAAATACCATAGGAAGACTGTGCCAGTGAAACCTTTTCCAATATTTCAACAGAAAATGCTGGGGAGAAGGAAGGGAGCATGAGAGTTGACTAGAAGAATCAAGAGTATGTTGGAAATGAGACAGAGACAGGATATGGAGATGAACATGAATAAAAACAGTAACTTGGAAATTGACAAATGTGAGATTACAAAGCAACAATTATATTTGTGAAATTTGACAGAACAAGAAACTTTGGAATTATTGGACTTTTTTTGAACTTTGTTGGGCTTGTGGGGACTCTAAAGTATAGGCCCTACTTCATGACATTAACTTTTGGAAAAATACTTAGGGGAGGGAAAGTAACTGTGTGGTGGTGCTGCAGTAGCATTGTCACCTCACAGTAAGACATTGTCCTGTTTGATTCTCAGCTAGAGCATCTTCTGTGTGGAGACATGCGTGGATGGGCATACCTTCGTTGAAGGTTGTGCGTCAGGGCCGGGAACTCAGCACGTAAAAAATCTACTGCCAATCATTAGCAGACCGGAGTTCCGCTGTGGCGACCCTTAACCGGGAAAAGTCAAAAGATACAACAACTTAGGAGAGGGAAAGTGGAGGGAGAAAGTTAACTGTAAGCAAAACAATT
Organism: Protopterus annectens; assembly: GCF_019279795.1. Taxonomy (NCBI): domain Eukaryota; kingdom Metazoa; phylum Chordata; order Ceratodontiformes; family Protopteridae; genus Protopterus; species Protopterus annectens. The sequence continues at coordinate 408,049,874 of NC_056733.1, read as the reverse complement.
TTTTTTCTTAACAAGTACTATTTTTATTGTGTATGATTTTCCTTGATTGCTATAAAGTAAACTTTTCTCAGTTGTTTTTAAGTGTAATGAGGATACTATTGTAAACAAGTGCTCCTGTTTTTTTCCTCCCTTCTCTATTTCTCTTTGTTCAGTTTTAAGAAATTTAGGCATTACAATGTAAAAATGTTTGGTTAAAAGAGCATGACAAAAATAATTTATGTGATTTTTCTAATTCTTGCATGGAGGGATGACTGGATTAAGGCCTTTATCTTGATCTAGTAACAAGTTTTAAGAGAAAGCAAGTAAAAGAAGAAGAACATTAAATATTATAAGGCTTTTTTTTAGCAAATAAAGGTATGCTTAGTACCACTTCTGTATCTGGTCCTCCTGTCCCCATGGTTACAATCTGATAAAGAGAAAATGGCTAGGAGATAGTGTCCTCTAAATGCATTCTGGTGTTTTCTCCACTGGGAGAGCTATAAATATGAAACAAAACCAGACAGCACTTAGTAGAAACATAGGCTGCACCATGCATCTTAGTGTGGATAACCTTTCTTTTAGGTTAGCTCAAGTCTGTTAGTGTGCCTGCCAGTTTGGAACATTTGTTCCTATTAGGATGGTAAAACTTCAATATTTGAAGATATACATAGTGTTGTGTGTTAGTATTATGTTAATAGGTTTTAGGGGTATTGGGGGCGTATTTGTTTTTTTTTGTTTTTTGTTTCAGGGCTTTCGATAAAACAAACTATGTAAGATGTGACATAGGCTCAAATGGATATGACAAGAAACAACTACACAAAAGTTCAGCCTGCCAAACAGTGTATGTATGTAACACAAAAGCTGGAACTAGACATTTAACAGAAAAAGCTGTTATACATAAATGGTGGGAATAATAACTTTTTAATACAATGATAATTTTTGTAATGTCTTTAAATGTCAATGTTCCCACAAATAAATACAAAAAAGAAAGAGTAGTGAACTTTATAAAGGTGTAGAGTGCAAATAGCTATGCTACAGAAGACACACATGGAAAGAAGTGAACATGTGAACTTGAGAAAAGTTTCTGGGATGGTTATTCAGTGGAATACCTGGGACAAAGGAAAAGAGGAGTACTTATATTAACTAAAAGACAAACTCCAATACTGACTGAAGAAGATAGAAAAATAATAGTGGTAGATTTGTAGTACTAAGTGGCAACTGGCAAGGGAGGAGGAGGATTATATTGGCATGCATTTATATTCCATCTAAAACCGTTATAATGGAGCTTCAGAAAATTCTGGGAGAAATAATCATCTTTCAGCAAGGAATATTATGTATAGGTGGGGACTGGAATTTGATTTGCAGTAGTGAAGATGTGTCTGGGGCCCCAGAAGGGAAGGTATAACAAAGGAGGGTAGACTTTAGAAGAAACTTATGAAAATATTTGGGATGGAAGATGTGAATTCAGTACTATGAGTTCGGAATGAATTTACATATTATTCCCCAAGATACAAAAACTGGGCTAGGCTAGACAGAATTTACATTTTGCAGGGACATGCTCATTTAATTGATGGTCTTGATACTCACCTAGTAACTATTTCAGATCATGCACCAATAATAACTAAAATAAAAAGAAAGGGTAATGAAATAAAAATGAGACACTGGTACTTTCCCACCTGTCTGTTGAAAAGAAAGGAATTTAAGGAATGGGTAGTGGAAATTATTTAGGAGCTATTAGAAAAAAATAGACATGTCTACTGAAAATATAGCTAGAGAGTGGGATAAAATTAAAATGGAGTTTAAAAGTAGGGTGGAAATAAAATAGGGAAATATGCTTAAGAAGTAAAAAGAATTATTTAGAGGGAATGACAAGTGTTAAAGTGTTGCAGAATATGGGGAATCTCACAGAACAAGAAGAGGAGCAACTGTGGAATGCTAAACAGAAAATAAGGGATTACACCTCAATAATATGCATGAGTTTAGAAAGACTGCTGTTAAGCAACTGTTTTTAGATAACTCTAGAGCACAAAAACTTGTATCACAATGACTAAGGCAACATAAAGTAGAATGGCAGTTGCCAAGCTTAGGGAGCCTGTAAACAAGGAAGGTAACACTATATCATGTAGAGGTATTAGAAATATTTCAGAAACTCTATGAAAGTCTGTATAAAGCAGAGACATACTGAAACCAAGAAAAGGTACAAATGAAAAATTTTGTGGAAGAATTAAATTTGCCAAGGTTAGAGGTAGACGAGGCTAAATTACTAACAGTTAGGATGGGAGGAAATGAGATAAAAATGGTGATGTATAACCAATCTACAGGAAAGTCCTCAGGAATAGATGGTATTCCTGTGGAAGTTTAGAAGCTAGGAGGGAAAAATTGAAAAGACCTGGAAGGTTTTGTTTAACAGTATTTTAACAGGAGGAGAAGTGCCAACATCCTGGAAGAAAGAGGTGATAGCTGTAATACCTAAAGAAGGTAAAGATTCATCAGATCCAGCTTCATATGTGTTTATATCTATAATGGTGAAAGGAATGGCAAAGGTTATGCCAACATTGATATATATATGGATCAATATGGGTTTGTGGAGGGGAGGCAAACATTTGACATTATTAAAAGAACATTGATGATCCAGAGGGAAGCAGAATGTAAGAAAATACTACTGTTTCTGGTGGGTCTTGATGCAGAGAAAATGTTTGACAGAGTAAGCTGGGACTTTATGAGCAGGGAAATGGAATAATTTACATTTCCTGATAAAATTATAAGGTTGATTAGGAGTATATATGAGGGACTGGAGGCGAAGATTAACGTGGGTGAGTTCCTCTCTGAAAATTTCTGCTTGCAAAGAGGAACCAGGCAGGAGTGCCCTCTTTCCCCTTTGTTATAATTGGTATGGTAGTCAAGAAAAAGGCTGGCTCTATTTGCATGTTATTATTTTATACCTGACAAAATCAGAAAAGTACATTACAGTGTTGTGGAGCATTTTAAGAGAGTTTCAGATCTTTACAGGATATAAAATTAATGAAGCTAAACAAAGGCAAGAGTGGTAAATTATGCACGCACACACAAATTGGCTCAACAATATCCATATTTACTAGGACATGATAAAATGAAGTATTTTTCAATATGGATTAAAATGATTCTGATGTGGTAGCTAAGGATATGTGGGAAGAGACTAAACAAAAGATAATACAAAAACTGAGAAATTGGAAGCTCTGTTATATGGATATGGATAGTAAGATACAAGCCACCAATATGTTTTTAGTCTGTTTAGCCTTATACACAGGTCAGGCATATTTTTATCAACCAGAGAAGTCAAGGATGGCAATAAATAAAGAGCTGCAGGATTTTATCTGAGAGGGGAAGATGACAAGAGTTAAGTGGGATAAGCTGATTCTTCCAATAGAACAAGGCAGATTGGGATTAACAGATTTGAAGGGGTATTTCAGAGCTACACAGTTAAGACTCCCATACTAGAACAAGCAGAAACCTATAATTGAAAGTGGAAAGGGATGATGAGAAAATGGGAGGGGGACTCAAGAATCAAGGAGAGAATGGGATTTTGGGTGTAGATCTTTAAGGAGAATAACAATAATCATACAAAATATTATATTCATAAAGTAGCAGAAAGTATTCTAAGAACTAAGCCAACACGGGAACGGATAAAGGAAATTCTGCTGATAGGGATGACTGCAACTATGGATACAGATAATAGGCAAGACGGGGTGGAATTTATTGGAGAAAACTGGCAAAGGAACCAAGGTATTGGGAGCAAATAACTAGAGAGGGAAAGGTAATAGAATGAGAAGACACCAAGAATTTATTTGGACTGCAGGTTAGAGATTGCCTTCCCCTATCACAGATATATATCAGAGTATAGGCAAAGAGAAAGAAATAGGGGGGGGGTTTAAATGAAAGACCTGCACTGGTAGAGTTTTTAGCATAATCTAGAGCAGAAGCTGCCGTTAAAAATGTAATAATTAGTAGAGCATATAAAGTATTGCATAATAACTACAAGAATAAATCAGAGGTGGTTAGAAAGGATTGGGAAGAGAGACTGGATAAGCAATTCACAAAGAAACAATGGGGGGATATATGTATGTCTCCCAAATATGCAACAAAATCTAGAAGATTTAGGATTTTTAACTTGGAAATGTTTACATAGATATTTTTATACCCCAAGTAGACTAAAGAGATTTTTCCTCAGGTAGACAACAAATGTTGGAGGTGTGATGGGGAAGAAAGAGGTCATTGGGAACATATTTTCTGAGTGTAATAAGTTGGCAGATTTTAAAGATTCCCTGCAGACTACTCTGCTGGAGATGCTGGATGAGCAAATTGGTGTAAGGAAATTATTTTTCTGAGCTATTATACAGAATTGGAATTGCCTACACATAGTAAGGCCTTGCTGAGTCTAATTATTGTGGCTGCCAAAGAAAGCAGTTACTAGAAAACGGAAATCAAAATCTAAACCAACTGTACTAGATATAGTAAATATAGTAACAGAGATAAAACAATTGGAATTGGAATCTTTAAAAAAAGAGTGGGAGCAAATTACATAGGAATAATGGTACTTGTGGGAACAATACATACAGGGGAGGAATGAGGTTTAAAAAAAAGGCAGGACTTGAATGAGCTATGCAATGTATGACTGGCAATGATTGGATAAATTATAAGTAATGCATAATATTTGCAACTGGCACTATGTCAATATGCTTTGATCTGAAGAAGCAATTTTTAATTGTGAAAGTGCTCATCTATCTCCACATTAAAGTTCTTTGTTGTTATGAATTTTTGGATTTTGTTTATTCAGCTGTGGAACTGTACCTGACTTCGTTTGCTGGACATGGTTTGTGATGTAAAATGCTTGCAGTTGGGATTATGTTAATGTGATGTGTTTTCATTTATATAAATGATGATTGCCTATATCATAAGCAATAATTTAGATAAAAATAGTGCAGGAAAACAGCTCTGCTCCTATGACATAGGTGGATTAAACCCTGACTACATCCTAGTTGACCTAGAATTGATTAGTTGTTTGGGTGTTGGAGTGAGCAGCGTGACAGCTGTGGTCTACTGCTTGGATTACATCTAGTGGAAGCTCAAGGCACTCTACCTGTGGAGTTTGGACCTACTAAGCATGTGAAATTGATCAGTGCTGTGAACAGGGCTAAGCCTTGAGATGATACAGTCACACAAGCGAGCATGTTCACCCACAGGCTGGGTAGAATTGCAGAGCTTTAATTAACCACCAATCACAAAATAGGAGCTCCAGGAAGAGGAGGATTAGATCTGTCTGACTGACCTTGCTTACTACCTGACCCTTGCATATCAGAGGAGTGGACTATTGAGCTCAACCCAGGGAATGAATGGACTTCAGCTCTCACCTTGGAGAGGGGCTGGACCAAACCTTCAATATGCCCTACAGAAGATGGTAAGCTCACTAGACCCAATGGCTCTGGGACAAAAGAGTGGTTTTGTGAGCTCCCTTGGACCTGGTCAGCTTCCTCAGGAGAAACAAATAGCCCAACTGGGCTTAGTCAGTGGGGGTATTAGGTTAGTTGAGTGGACCAGATGGGGTTATAAAAAGAGTGAAGGAAATTAGGCTCACGCAGCCTTATTTGTTAATTTTTTTTTGTGGAACACTTTCTTTTAGAGTGTCAGTACATTTTCTTCCAGTCTGCTGAAAGTGCAGTGAAAGTCTAAGGTCAAAAAGAGCAGGGAGAAGAAGGTGAGAGCTTAGTGGGGTAGTTAAGTTATAAGATGTAGTTTTCAGGGAAGACAGTACTGTGAATCATGCAATACTGGAGTTACCACTTTTACCCCATGTCAATGAACTGGGCACAGTTTCAGTGCTTTTGAACATTGTGATTCAGTCTGAAATAAGCTAAGGAAGGGTTCTAGCCCAAGAACATAGGTCTGAAACTTAGGACAGATGCCTAAAGCTCTGAGCTGTCAATGAGTTTCTTCCTGAGCCCATGGTACACGACTTGAGTCCTTCCAACTTCGTTCACCTACTGCATGACTTTGAGCAAGTCGCTTAACCAGTTAGTGCTCCTGGGTTGTCCCTGAACAGGGACAATTGTGTCAGTTGAGCTTACCTTGTCAAGAAATAGGTAAAATAATAATAACATTAAAAAGGTGGGGGAAATGGCAGGCAAAGAAAGGAAATATTTTTTTTCAAAGGAGACTGAAAAATTGTCACTATAACAAACAGAACGAAGAAATGACATAGTATTCATTCTAAAAGGAAGATGTTCCACAGATAAATTTTAAATACAAAATGGTAGCCTGGTGTTGTTTTACTTCTGTCATGAGCTTTTGCAGAGTGAAAGTATTGGAGATAGGAGAAGGCAGTGCATTATAGGAGAGGTGGTGGGGTTGGCAACTTGAAAGGGTTTTACATTCTGAATTTTACTAAAACCTGAAGTGATAGTCCTATAAATTACTACAGATGGAACTCTTAAATATTGGATACTATTTTCCAAGTGCTTTAGTAAAGTATAACAGTAGTTATTATGCTTGAAATCTTGTAATTCTGGTCATGTGGTTTGCTTGGGTATGAAAACCATCAATGCAATTCTCCAGAATTCAGGAATCCTTTAAGAGGAAAGGGAAAGATAAACTTCTGGAGCTTTCCTTAACAATATGGGGAAACTTTGCTCACTGTGTATTGTACCTTCCCCCCAGTCTAATTGGACCACAAATCAGTCACATTCACCATACCAGAAGCCTCTTTCAATATTCACAGATAATGTGAAGGCTAATATAAATCTGAGTGATGACCAGGCTAAATTCAAATGCCTTCTCCATCTTGATGATCCCACGTCTTATGTGGAATCCTTTACTGCCAAATTATATGCACATGTAAATAGCTGCATAGACACATCTGACCCCCTCAGAAGTAATGACAACATCAAATTTAAAAATAAACCCCACATGTGGAATCCTAATATAAACAGGCTCTATGATTAAAAAAATGCATGCAAAAATAAATTTAACTTAATGGCAATAATGCTGTTGCTACACCTAAAGAGGTACTCTGGACCCTGATCAAATTAATGAAAGCCAGATATGAGGTAAACAGAGCTGCTCAGGTGAAGGATAACCACAAAACCTTCTTTATCTATCTTAGAAACCTCAGAAACAATGCCCTACACTGTGCAGTACTACTAGTAAATGATATTATGAGAACATAGACAATCTATTAGCAAGTAAACTTCGTTCAAATTACACCACCTTCTCCTCCTCCTCCTATATCGCCATCTCACAAACCTGCATCTACACCCTCAAATCTCCTTAAAGCAAGTCTTCAAGGTATATCCAAGGTCAAGAACACTACTTATACGGGAATAGAAAACTTCCTGGACTGCCTACTGCTCAGTCTGAAACATGACTTTTTCAGACCCCCTACAGAGGCTATTCAGTATCAGCCTCCAAAATGGTTTCATGTCTGATGAATGGAGGATAGTAACAGTAACCCCCTTGCCCAAAAGTGGGGTGTCAACTGACCCAGTTAATTACAGACCCATAAACCTGACCAACCCTATTTGTAAGGCCATGGAAGGGATCATAATGGAATTAATAAATAAGGACATAGGAAAACTACAAACTCTTGACCCAAGGCAGTTCAAATTTGTCAAGGGCAGATCCTGCCTACTTAACCTGGTTAACTTCTTTGAGAAGGTTACTGAAACAATTGATGGCGGCAAATTACTACACACTACATATCCAGACCTTGCAAAGGTGTTCAATACCATCCCACACTTAGGTTTCATAGATAAACTCTCCTAGCTAAATGCAAATCCATAGATAAACTCGCCTAACTAAATGCAAATCCCTACACAAGTCATTAAATAGCAAACTGACTCACAAATAAAACCCAGGAAATTAGGGTGGGCTGTTCTACCTCCTTCAAAAGCCCTGTCACTAGCAGTGTACCTCAGGGTCCAGTCCTTGGGCCACTACTCTTTTGTATTTACCTCTTGAAGGTCAAAGGCAGTGTTAAGAGTTTATGGCTGATCAAGTCTTCAGATGATTGTAAACTTGGTGCCATTATTAACTCCCCAGGAAATACCACTATACCACTATATCAAGAAGACCTTTCCCAGACTAATAGCTGGTGTCAAAAGCATGGGCTACTACTAAATGCCAAAAAATGTATAACTGTATCCTTCAGTAAACATGACTTCCCTTGTAATTATTATATTGAAAACACACCCTGAAAGTTCTTCTCATAGTCAGGAATCTGGGAACCTATGTGGACAATGAACTGTCCTTTGATCACTACCTATCTACTATTGTAATGAAGTCCTTTTTCATCTCAAAGCTTATATCCAAAGGTATGGCATCTGAGTCCAAGGATGTAATCATTCCACTGTATTCAGCTGTCATTATGCCAATAATAGAATATAATGCACCTTGCTGTATGTACCTGTCCAAACACTAGTCACAACTGGAATGACTACAATTCTTACTCACTAAAAACATCAAGGACCTAAATCATAAAAACTAGAAAACCATCTCAAAACCTTATTCCTCTTCTGACGTTTTATACAATCTGCTAAAGGCCAACATCTACTTCACATATAGAGCCTCAACGAACAATATCCGGTTACTTGCTACACATTTGCAAATCCAATGCCTGAATGAACACCAGCTTAAATGATTTCAGTCTCTTTTGAAACATAAATAGAACGTGTTGGATGGATGGGTATGTATCACAGAGAATATGGCTTCCATGTAATCATCTTCCACTCCACACAAAGAAAAGTGTTTCTGTTACTTGGTTCAAACATAATTTAGACAAATGGATAGAAAACTGCAAATTAACCTCTGGATTAGCACTCTTGTCCCTCATAGATAGAGGCAATGAGTAAATGCCCCAACATATCTTTGTTTTGCCCATCTCTAGGTTATTTCTATGCAAAACATAAAGGCTAAAAACCACTATGAGAATGCAAGTACCTATGAACCTATTAATGACTTGAGTGCTTCATAAACGAAAGGAACAAACATCATGAGAATTTGTGGAAAGAAAAAATTGGACAAGAGTGTTCTGTAGTTGGCAGTTTGGCCAGTAGGATTCCTATTACCTCAAAATAATTTTGTGGAATAAAGTAGAAGACAAGCAGCCCATGTTGGGAGATAGATGGTAGTAAGGGTAACAGAACAAGGTAGCAAAATGCTGGAGATTACAGAAAAAAAATAACATCTCTTTGATTCTGTTCTCAGCTACTTTCGGTTAGGGAAGATTAATGCTGACTAAGTGAACGAGTGATTCTCCTTAAGAGATAACTTGTTTTCCCTCTGAATGGTGTGGGGTTACTAACAACTTATTTAATCTCATTCTTCAGTAATGGGATTTCACAAATTTTATCTCAGTCCTTCAAAATTCCTAAGCTAAATAAACTGTTTCTGTAGGAGGCAGCATTTTGGAAATGTTTCCATTTGTGCCACCTGTTATTTATCAGCGTTGGCTTAACCTTAAGGAAAGTTAACCAGGATCACTTATTTCATGTAATGCATTTTAACTATTGCGTATATGTTATCCCACCCTACAAGCATTGTACCATCATTTTCAGTGGCATGTTTTCAGGGATGCAGAAGGAAAAATTCCATTCCCCATCATTACTTTGTGCTTTCTGTCTCATTTTCTAGAATGTCCACACCTATCATCTGAACTATCAACTCCATTATGGTTGACAAAGTTCGAGTGAATTTGTTATTCCTCTGTTTTCCCTATTTTTGGCAGTGCTGACAGAAATCTTTTCATTAACTATTGGTTAAAGTTAGGCCAATTATAGCATTGTGCGTGTGACTGTTAGGTATGTAGATACAGAAACAAAACCAGTAGCTGTTCAGAATGCCTGTTAGACATGGTCAGGTACCCTACATATCTCTTCTGTGCAATCTATAAGGATCTGCTCAACTCCTTAGTCTAAGTTAATCATTTTTTGAAGGATTTCTATCATCCTTACACATTCCCCAAACAAGGAACAGGCCACTTACATTCTCTGCTATATCTTCATATAGATGTTTTGCTCTATCTTTAGTTTAGTTAGGGTCACTTCTGTTCCTGAATTTATGCAGCTTATTTTGTCTCTCAGTAACATGTGGTGGCATGTCTGCTGCTTGGGCAGTTTTCTTTTACTGATTTTGTATTCCCTATAGCCAAGGGCATCTACAGTTTCTTAAGGACCAAAGTGTATCTCTCCCACCAGGCTGCATGCACCATTTCTTTTTACAGAGTGTTCTGTATAATGATATTCTAAGGCCATATTTACTGCTACAGTAGCTTTTACACATTTTTCATGCCCCTTCATCAATATGGCTGTATCCCATTAATAGCTGCTGAATGGATGCAGTTCCTTGTGTTTGCCAGCAGATTTTAAGAATGGAAACATAAATGAAAAATTACTCCCCAGCTCCATTTAGAGTGTCAGTGCCACTTTTTGCTTTTTGTTTTTGTTTTTAGAAGACATGCCCAGATTGTCTGCGAAAATCAGAAATTTTCTTTTTCAAACAATATTTTATTTATATACTGTGGTCTCCTGCTTCCTAAAGATGTGGATAGTGTTTAAACCGTCTGAAAAGCATACTCTTCCTTTTTTATCCTTTACACTCTGGTAGATTCCTTCTTTAAAATCACTTTCAGATAGTTTATTCAGAGGGCCCCCAGACATCATTGCTGATTCTGGATCGTGGTTCTCCTAGTCAAGATTTCAGCTATGACAGGCAACTCCCAAAGAATATCACAGGAAGTACCTTACCAATGTCTTCTACAAGATCTACTTATAGGTTCATAGGTTCATAGGTTCATACTAGGCTATCTGCCCAAGGGCATTTATAAGCCTAGCCCATAGTTATGTGGCTTTCGCATTATATGCAGACTTCCAGTGCAGCACAAACCTAGATGGTGGTAACTTTAACCTCTCCTCTGCTACATGAAGTTTAAGTTATAAGAAAGCCATTTTTAAAGCAGATTTTGTTAGACAGTTAAAATGGATCATTTTGAATAAGCTGAATGTCAATGCATAGGAGAAAAGAAGTACGGAGCACAGTGAACAGAGGGGCAGAAAAGGATAACTTGCTGAGAGTGGAGGACACATGAGACAGACGTGAGTACAGAGAGATTCTGAGATGATGTCAGTTACAGGAAAAGCTAGGCAAGGTATACACAAAGGTCGTTAGAATAAGCAAATCACTGACGGATATACAACTGGATGGAGTGGAAGTGGTTTTATCACAAAAAGTAGATGAGACTGGAGCCCTTCAAAAATGAACAAGCCATTAAGTTAGCTAAACTCAAAGCAGCACAAAAAGATATAAAGGAAATGTTACTCAAGAACAGGTAAAGGTGAAAGAATCTGAAGGTTATGAGTGTTCCCAAAAGGAGCAGAAAGAACACACTGCCTGGGTTTCATGGTAAACCAGTTGTGCAAATGGATGTACATAGCAGAAGGAAGTATATTGTTAGACAAGGAGTTCAGAGTGTACACGTCCCAGAGATCTGCATCCTGCTTTGTGAGACCTGTTATGATATAGGTGCAGGCATACCACCTGAAAGAGCGTCCACTAGAACAGGTATGTCAGGAGGGCAAAGAGAAAAGGGTAGGAGAAAAAAAGAGTGTTTGTCAATCACAATTATTCATGGGGACATAAATGAAGAAAAGTCAATTTAACCCTCACTTCAAAGTCTGCAAAAACTGGAATCTCTGATTTAGACTGATTTAGCTTGCAGTCTTGGCAACCCTGAAAGTCCACTTCCTAACTGCCATAAAAGCATTTTAAGACTCAGAAATCACAACGAGACAATTAGAAAAGTAGGAGCAGTTATCCAGGAAAGAGGTTGAGAGAAAATGGAGGGGAAACTGTGGTACAGAGACGGTAGCTAGCAAGGGGCACTGAAGAGACATGTCTAATTAAACCCTTCCCTCTGCTTAGGAAGAAGATGTAGGAAAGAATGCAATATATGGAGCAACATGCCAAGAAAGTGAGGGACACTTTTCTAAATAACCAACAGCCAAACAAGGATAAAGGACCATAACAAGAAAAGGACTAAATTAAAGGAATGTTTTATTTTTTGAATTGTGGACAAAGCTGAACTTTTTGTACTGGAATGAAATAGACGTGAATAAATGTGATTACATATGTTATTAGTGATAGTGTTTGAAACAAAGTATTATACTAATGGCAAGAGTATAACCTGTCTAATCTGTTAGCATGATTGAGAAGGGCTGCACTGGGTTCAAGCACCTAGACAGCAAGACATTTCACTGTGGTACAGTTGGTTGGGGATACATGGCTGAACTGACATTCAGCTGCACAGAAATACGGCTGTTATAAATTCCCTGTGGTCAAAGAGAAGTGCACACTGCCATGCCCACAGCTTTAATAACTGAGTGCATGGGGGCAGACAAAGTAATGTGTGTTGTGCTCAGTGTGCAGTACATGTATGTAACTACAACATGAAGAAGTGTGCTACAGCATGCAGGAAATCCTGCATGATACTGTAGTTACATATATGCTCCAGTAGGCATTTTGGGTAATAGTCTGTAGATACTGTGATGGGGCTAGTGGTCCAAAAACACCAATTATAAAGGCACTACACGTTATGCAATGTATTTTTACTGCCACTGACATGGCCTTTGGCCAGCCTGCTGCTGATGCCTGCCATGCTTACTGCTGTTTCATGTTGCCTTGGGGGCCATGGACATTACTGCCCCCCCGTGCATTTGGTTATTGAAGTTGTGGGCATAGCACAGCATTCTTCTCTTAGCTCACAGGGAATTCACATTAGCCATATTTCTCTTTAGCTGAATGTCACTTTAAGCCATGTGTCCCCAGCTAAATGTAGCACAGGGGAATGTCTCACTGCCTAGGTGCCTGAACCTGGCTGCACTATTAACAAAACTGAACTAACACTGAACAGTAATACAGCAGACCTGTGGCTAACAATAAGGTTACAGTGTTTCCAATGAGGCTTGTTGGGGACAAAGTCATACATTTTAGGTATGACTATAAAGATATTAGTAGGTTGAATCTATTTGGATTGGCGTCAGCTCACTATTTTCTATTTTGTACATGGTGCTGGGTGTCACATCGACAGTAGCCATCACTTGGATCACATGTTGGGTCTGTTTATATAACAATAAAAAAAATTACAAAGTTTAACTCTTGGTAGAAGATTCTTATTAGAGAGACTATTGGCAGGGGGAAGTATAAATAAACAGGAAAATATGAAGGGGAAAAAGAAAACAGCCAGGTTTCATGTGGAAAGAATGACCTTGGGGCAGCTTTGCCACTAAAAGTGGCCATATTAAGTTTTGCTTTGCAATGGAAAAGTGAATGGAGAAAGTCTGAGAGGCTGTCCAGAACAAGCAAAAGGAAAAGCGCATTGAAAGGAAAGGGTGGAGACTGTTAAATATTACTGAAAGCACTGAAAATGGGCAACAAAACCTATCGGAAGCTAATGAGCTTCCTGAGTTGAATTAGACAGCCTGGGTTTTTGTTAAAATAAAAAGGAAGTAATGACTGACCAAACGGTAATTGGCAAATACAAATAGTAACATTATTGGTAAGAACATTTAAAGGGCTTGAAGCAGGTGTTATACAAGAATCAAACAACGAGATGTGAGAATAAAAAGCCTGAACAGCTGAGCATAAAATGAGGGGGCATGCAGGGAGTGTACTGGTAGGTTGAGCAGAATTTGAAGCATTGAGAGAAAATATGGTGGATTGTTAAGTTAGGGTGTGGGGGGGTTAAATTAAATGAATGTTGGTAGGGTGTGGGACACTGGAGGGATAAAAGAGAATATGAGTTAAGATGGAAATTTATGTTCCTAGCAGGGAAGCATAAATTTTAGTCAGACAGAATAGGTCTATTTTTAATTTAATACAGAGGCAAGAAATAATATATAAAGAAGTAAGAGGGCAGCACTGAATCAAAAGGTGAAAGGAGAAATAGGAGTATAAGGGAATTGTCTGTGGGGAGTGGACAGTAGTAAAGAATATGAAAAGAGGAAGAGAAGGGAGCCTTAATAACAATAGCATGACAAATGACAAGGAAGAGTAAGAAGGGATTGGGACAAGGAGGTTAAATGTACACAGTTTTAAGTTTATTGTTAGAATGCTGTTAGGAGTTTTTTGCTTAATGCTGTTGAAATTATACTGGAGACAAAATTAGGCACACAGATAAAACTGAACTATTGGAAAGCAAGGGGAAAGAACACCTGCCACTTTACAAAAGAGACAAGAAATGCAAGAAAAGGAATACATGAGGAAATGAATAGCTCCAAGAGTGAGGGAATGAATAGCTCCAAGAGTGAGGGAATGAATAGCTCCAAGAGTGAGGGAATGAATAGCTCCAAGAGTGAGGGAATGAATAGCTCCATGAGTGAGGGAATGAATAGCTCCATGAGTGAGGGAATGAATAGCTCCAAGAGTGAGGGAATGAATAGCTCCAAGAGTAAGGGAATCAATAGCTCCAAGAGTGAGGGAATGAATAGCTCCAAGAGTGAGGGAATGAATAGCTCCATGAGTGAGGGAATGAATAGCTCCAAGAGTGAGGGAATGAATAGCTCCAAGAGTAAGGGAATGAATAGCTCCAAGAGTGAGGGAATGAATAGCTCCAAGAGTGAGGGAATGAATAGCTCCATGAGTGAGGGAATGAATAGCTCCAAGAGTGAGGGAATGAATAGCTCCATGAGTGAGGGAATGAATAGCTCCAAGAGTGAGGGAATGAATAGCTCCAAGAGTAAGGGAATGAATAGCTCCAAGAGTGAGGGAATGAATAGCTCCAAGAGTGAGGGAATGAATAGCTCCAAGAGTGAGGGAATGAATAGCTCCAAGAGTGAGGGAATGAATAGCTCCAAGAGTGAGGGAATGAATAGCTCCATGAGTGAGGGAATGAATAGCTCCATGAGTGAGGGAATGAATAGCTCCAAGAGTGAGGGAATGAATAGCTCCAAGAGTGAGGGAATGAATAGCTCCAAGAGTGAGGGAATGAATAGCTCCATGAGTGAGGGAATGAATAGCTCCAAGAGTGAGGGAATGAATAGCTCCAAGAGTGAGGGAATGAATAGCTCCAAGAGTGAGGGAATGAATAGCTCCAAGAGTGAGGGAATGAATAGCTCCATGAGTGAGGGAATGAATAGCTCCAAGAGTGAGGGAATGAATAGCTCCAAGAGTGAGGGAATGAAAAGCTCCAAGATTGAGGGAATGAATAGCTCCAAGAGTGAGGGAATGAATAGCTCCAAGAGTACTGACATGGAATGCAGATGGATTCACATACAGAACAAAAACAACATATAAGGTATACTGACGTAGCAGTAGTGATGCCATAAGTAACACATTTAAATAGGAAATGAGTCGTTACTGAGGAGGAGTTTCAGAGAAGGATAGGAGGAGGGTAGGAAACCAGGAGTCAATATTGATATGGAAAGGAGTACCCATTTATGCAATGGAGCAAAAAAATGGATGAACATGGCAGATATGTGTTACAGGAAATTGGTAGGGTAGGGGGGGTGACCCTAGAAAACATAAATTACACACAAAATTAAAAAGAATGAGCTGAAGCAAATTCAATTTGAAATAATTGCCTTCCAGTAAGGAATTACAGTGCTAGCATGAAAATGGACCTAAGTAATAATGAAGGAAGGGAGAGGTACGTAAGGACACTAAAGCAAGGCAGTTATTTGCAGAAGGAAGACTGCTGAAGAATGTCTTACACGTGTACAGATTGCATGGTCTGAATGGTATTATGCCATCCAAGAAGGGGATTATATTTTATTCAGCCTGATATAATGTCTGATTAAGTTAGACAGGGCCTATGTGATGAAGGAGTACAAGTGTGTTATAAAGGGTATGTTAGCAAGAGCTTTATCTGACCACACCCCTATATGAGTAGAGTTAAAAGTTGCAGGAGCTGAATGGGGAATGAGGCACTGAGAGTTTATGTAGGCTGGTTAAAATAAACAAAAGAAGAAAGAGATTTGACAGGTAGTGAGGTAAAAACTGGGAATTTTTGGAAAGTCAGAGGGATATAGCTAAGAGTTGGGAAATTCTCAAGAGGGAGTTGCAGAAAAGAATGCAGAATGAAGAGATGGGAATAAAGCAGCAAAGGGTAGATTTTAGGAGAACTAAGCTTAGCCAAATAAAGGAGTTACAGGAAAGAACCAAGGGGTTAAGAGAAACAAAGAAAAATGAGCTAAAGGAATGAAAATCTAGAAGTGTCAACAGAAAAAAATGAAATATTACCCAGGATGCAGTATTTTGATAATAACCAAAATTACAAAAGTATTAACAGGGAAATTGAGGTAGCAGATGGTGGAGAGAAGTGTAATAAATATGATAAGCTCAATGACTGGGAATTTGTGCAATGAACCAGGTGCAATTACCAAAATATTGTGTGAGTGTTATAAGAAACTATATATACCATAGGGAGAAATATTGGATTCATTAACAAGGTTAGGAAAATATCTTGATAGATTTCAGATCACTAGGATAAGAATTGAAGTGGGTTGAGAATCATATGTTCATAAGTGTGTACTGTGCTACTGGCCCTGGAGCCTTTACAAGTCTAGCCTAAAAGAATTTTCCCTGACACTGTGCCACCCGATGTTAGTTCACAGTGCCTCTATCCAGTATGGCAACTGGAGTGATCCCTGGGGTGAACTTTCTGTTACCCATGCACTCATCAAGATTTCTTTTGAAGAGGGGCAGCGAGGTGCTCTGCTTGACATGAATGGGAAGATTATTCCAGAGTATGGGCAGTCTTTGGGAGATGAACCTGTCCCTCCAGAATGTTCTGTTGATTGTGGTAGTGAGGTTGTGGTTTCTGGAGCGTGTGGCATGGGGGGAATTGGGATTTCTTTAGGTGTAGCATTTCAAGTATGGCTGGGTCAGACATGGCTTTGTAAGTAAGGCAGAGATCACCTCTGAGTAGATGATAAGAGACTGAGAACAGCTGAAGTTTCTTGAGTCTGTCCATGTAGGACATGTGTTTAAGGCCTAGGATCCTCTTTGTGAGGTACTTTTGTGGCCTCTCCAGCTGTTGTAGGTGTCTGGTCAGGTACATGCCAAATGGGGCTCTATATTCGATGATTAGTCTAATGAGGGATGAGTAGGAGAGGGATGATGACCACCTTCTTTCTGGATGCAAACCCTTGGTTATAAGATGTGCCACGTAGAAGGACTTTCTGACCACAGTGGCAACATGGTGGTCAAAGGTGAGGTGGCTGTTGACCTGAGTGCCCAGATCTCTTATGGCCCCTTCAGTGTTTAGTGGGGTCCCATCGACATGGTAATTCATGGGAGCTGAGTTTTTTCCAAAGGGAATGATAACGCATTTTTTGGCATTAAGCTTAAGGTCATGGTTCCGACACCAGTCACTGGTCTTAGAGAGGCCCTTTTGTCAGATGTCTGCATCACTTGGGGAGTTATAAAGACTCCTAGCTTGTAGTCATCAGCAAACTTGATCAGCTAGAGTCCCTCTCTGTTGACCTGGACTTCTGAGAAGTAGATTACAAACAGAAGAGGGTCCAGGACCAAGTCCTGTGGGACTCCACTCATGACTGGTCGACAGTCTGACTTGGAGTCTGCAACTTTCACTCTGTGGGTCCTGTCTGAGAGCCAATTTGCAACCCACCTAGTAATATGAGGATTGATGCCTAGTTTGGTGAGTTTATCAATGATACTCAAGTGGGAATGGTATCAAAGGCCTTGGCCAGGTCGAGGTAGGCTGTATGCACTGCCTTACCCTCAGCCACATCCTTGGTGACTGCCTCAAAGAAGTCAACCATGTTCAGCAGGTAGGATATCCCCTTTATGAAGCCAAACTGTATGGGGTCAAGAGTTTGGAGATTGCCTATATCTTTGTTGAGCAGGTCCAGGATGATGTGCTCAATAGCTTTGCATACCAGACTCATCAGGCTAATGGGGCAGTAGTTCCCAGGGTCTGTAGTTGCTCGCCCTTTGAGGAGAGAGATGACTGTAGCAGTGCATCATTTGTTAAGGACAAAGCTTGAGGTAAGGCTGTGATTGAAGAGGGCACACAGTTGTGGTGCCATTTCGTTTTGTAGTTCATGTAGGATGCAGCCAGGGATATTATAAGGTCCCATGGACACTGTATTCATGGCTTTGGACAATGTAGCTTTTACCTGTGCTGCAGAAATGGTGGTTACCAGGCTTTCTTCTGGTATTGTGATAGGGCCTTTGGGGGGAGGGGTAAATCTGGCACTGAATCTGCCGGCCAGTATGTTGGCTATATCTGTTGGCTCGGTATAGGAGGCACTATTGTGCAATAACTTGGAACAAATCTGGGTATTGCCTTGGAGGTTCTTGATATAGCTATAGAAGGCTTTGTGGTTGTTTTTGGTGTCGGCCACAATTCTGCCTTTATAGCTGGCTTTAGAGGATTTGATAAGGGATCTTAAATTTTTGTTTTGCCTGGTAAGGGAGTTTTTCCAGTCTTGTGACTTCATTTTTTTCTGCAACAGTTTCTCCCTTTTGCTATAGAGTTTATTGATGGCTGGGGACCACCAGATTGGCTTCCTTTTTTTTGGAGGAGAGCATCTTAGTTCTGTTTGGTATGGCAAGGGCCATGCATTTGTGTACATGCTTGTACAGTGCATTGGTGTATTATTTGGCAGTCATGCAGGTATTTTCCGTTGGTATGGGTGTCGAGAAGTTAGCCACCTCTGTTTTTAGGAGCTCAAGGTTAGCTTTAGAGAAGTTTTTCAGGGTGGTCACCTTAGTGGGGGTGTGGGTAAGATGGAGATTTCCATGGTGATCAGTTTGTGGCTGGATTTAACAAGGGAGGAGTTGACTATAGGTGTGTAGGAACATTCTCCCGTGTTGGTGATAACCAGGTCGAGGATGTTACTTCCTCTAGTGGGGGTCAGAATGAGCTGGTCCAGGACAGTGGAGTTGATAAATTCCAGGAAGCGTTGGTCCTGTACATTGGTACTAGAATAGTTTTCCCAGTTGATGGAAGGGTAGTTGAAGTAGCCCAGTATGAGAGTGTTGGGCTGGACCTTAATAGATTCCAGGGTGCTTAGGAAGTTGGAGTGAGAGTCAAGGGACATGATTGGGTTCTGTAGCAGGCTATGACTTGTATCGCCGTCTTACCCAGTGTTAATTGTACCTGAAGTATCTCGGATGCATTATGCTGGGCTACCAGTCTGGCAGTTTGTGTTTTCTTTATGAATATGGAGACATCGCTGCCTTTGGAGCTTCCAGACATATTCTGGGGCCGAAAGGTATGGAATGAGTTGTAGCTTGGGAGTGCAGGGGTGACTTCAGCCTCTTTAAACCAGGTCTCTGTTACAGCACAGATGTCGACATTCACCATTTTGAGAAGAGCTTCGAACGAGTGCATCTTGAGATTTAGGCTTCTAGAATTGAGCAGCATGACCAACATTCAACACACACTTCACACAAACCATACTATCACTAGCTAAAAACAACCCCCCTCCCATCCAACCCACACCTTCAACTAGTAATCTCCCCACTGCCTTCTCTTTTTCTCCTGTACCTAACTCCAACATAAAAAAAACTCTTAACTAAACTTAAGCCCACCAAATTAGCAGCAGACAACCTCCCAAGTGAATACCTACAAATCGCAGCTGATGCTCTGGCCTACCCAGTATCCATCTTGATTAACCGATCTCTGTCAGAAAGTTACGTTCCCACACTGTGGAAAGTATCACATATAATTCCCCTTCACAAAGGTGGCCCCTCCACAGAACTAACCAGTTACCACCCCATAGCTATTCTCTCTCCACTCTCCAAAATACTAGAGAGATGCATACACTCTCAGGTCTCAGACTGCCTCCTTACTAACAACCTCCTTTCCAATACTCAGCATGGTTTCCGACCAAACCATAGCACCACCACTGCCTTACTCTCCTTTACTAACACTATCCTTCAGCATAAAAACAATGGCTATGTCTCCTCTGCTACTTTCCTAGACCTATCTAAAGCATTTGACATGGTCCCACACAAACAACTCATCTCTGTCCTCAATAACCTATCTTTCTCTCAATCAGTCACCAACTGGTTTCAGAGTTACCTGTCTGACCGCCAACAATCTGTTGTATGGCAGAATGACATATTTCCCCAACTACCTGTCTCCATAGGGGTTCCCCAAGGATCCATCCTTGGACCCCTACTCTTCTCTGTTTTCACCAATAATCTAGCCTCTGCCACCAAACATGGCACACTCATACAATACGCAGATGACTCAACCATCATCTGCTCAGCCTAGTCCCTACCCAAACTGCAAAAAGTCACACAGGAAGCCTTTTCCTCTGTTGAAACTTGGTTATCTGATGCCCAATTCATACTCAACCCAAACAAAACTAAACTACTCATCTTCCAACCCACCAAACATACTCAAAACAACTCTCACTTTAACATCACAGCAAAAGACAACACAACTATATACCCAACTGAACACACCAAATTGCTAGGAGTGGAAATAGACAATAAACTAAAATTTGACATTCACATATCCATGACCATAAAAAAGTCCAGAAAAAACTAGGAGCGTTATACAGAAATAAGCAACTTCTCACCAAAGCAGCAAAGATTTCAATAGCAAATTCCCACCTTATCTCCACCCTACTTTATGCCTCTCCAATATATACCAACCTAAGGCAATGCGATCTAAACAAGCTGGAGATCTGCTACAACAAAATCGCCAAATTCGCCAAAGGGGCATCCTACCATAGTCACCACTGTCTCTCACTTGCTGAACTGGACTGGCTTGAACTCCCTCACCTCCTTCAATGGTATCAACTCTCACTCGCCCACAAACTAGTAAATCATCCACTAAATGTCCCATACCTCCAGAAGCTACTCCAACCCTATCGCACCACCAGACTACTAAGATCCAGCAACAAAAATCACTTGCAGATCACTAAAGCCAATAACTCTGCTGGTGAAGCAATATTCTGTTGCACCATAGCCAAATTATGGAACTCCCTCCCACCCACAATTACCTCCGTATCATCATGCACCCACTTCAAAACTTTACTAAAAGCACCCCTAAAAACATGCTGGCTATGCTCTTGCAACTCCCACTCTAATATCACCCACCCCATCCAACCACTACCTTTCTTTCCACCTCACTAACTACCTTGATTATAGCAAGCTCAGAAGCTCATAAGCTTAGTACTTATTATACAGCAGGAATTTCTTATTGTAACATTTGTTAATGTCTGTTATGTACTTCGCAGATAAAGATTCTAGGTGTCTACTGATGTACGATGTTCTTCATATGTAAATATGTTTTGTAATTAATTGCTATGTTAATCAATTTGTTAATCGCTATGTAATGCAATGTAACTACTGCCTGTTTATTTTAACTGTGGAGCTTTTCTCCCCGGGCCTTCGCTGAAAATGGGCCTATGTCCAGTTGGACACTCCCTGTCAACAAATGTAAATAGATAAATAAATAAATGACCCTCAGATTGCATTTGTTTGTAGCAGTTACGGTGGAATTTTGGTCTTTGGAACATTGCCTAAAAATCCCTGGGGTGACAGATGCAGGCCGTCTCTAGCAAAGCATCAGGGTCTGTCGTTCATGTCGTCCCAGGCAGACAAATACTAGATCCCCTTAGAATGACACCAGAAACTTAGCCAATTGTTGACATCAATCATTTTCTGCTTGTACTGTGGTATCATTCTGGGTGATGGTAGAATACTGTTCAGGGCTAGAGTCATACCTGCCTGGGCCACATAATCCGAGAGTTCCATCACATCTTTTTTCATGTAGTCCAGGGAGGTACATTTCAGGTCATTCACACCCACATGGACAATGAATGAATCATATTTGTACTTGTTGTGGCGTGACCTGAGTGAATGTATTATGTGGCGGATCCTGGCACCTGATGGACAACTGACTGTCACCTTCTCCTTGCTCAACCTAGTGAGTGGGACATCTGTGTGTCTCACAACTGAGTCTCCTATGATTAGTACATTGGGCAAAGTGTTTTGCCTTAAGGGCTTAGGTTGAGGGGAACGCTGTAGTGGTGTGCTATGTGTTCTGGGGTTGGTGTTGTGTTATAGTGGTCAAGTGTGTTTCTCTCTCAGGGGTCTCAGTTGTTTGGGTAAACTTTTATTGAGTCTCCGTAAAGGTGGGTGTATGGTGTGTGTTTCTATGTGGAGTTGTGATGGTTGGTGTTTTGGAGGACTGTGTGTTCCATGTAGTGAGTTGCAAGTGTTGACCTTCTCCTCTTGACCAGCTAGTCTGGTCTTGGCTGGAGAGTCCACTGCTTCCAATTTGGTGATATAAGTGCATCTCTCACATTTATGAGTGTTGGGAAGTAAGAGGAGAGGGTTGTCTGTGTACATGAGACAGTTGCTACACAGTCTCAGAATGCCCAAGTGCACCAGGCTAGCAGGAAAAAGCACAAGAAATTGCCCTGTAGTCATACCAGGAGGGGTGGTCATATCTAATAAGTACTGGTGCAGTTACTGCATAGGAACAGCTAGTGCTGATAGCACCTAAGTGTGCTCCAATAAATGCTACTAAAGCCTGTTAAAGTGCTAGTCGATTAAGCTAACTGAAGTGCAAGAAGTAAAGAACAAGAACGTTCTAAGGGAAAAATTGAAGAGCAGACTTTCTGGCAACGGTAATAGTTTACCTCAGCTGAGTGCTGCTGCACAGTATGCAAACCCACATAAACATGGGCTTTTAAACCAAAAAGTTGAAAGGGATGGAAAAACTGCCCAAACGGCCAATAAATTACAATTTCTGGGCCAGAAACCACAAGTCTTGTGGTAGAAAGGCTACCTAGTGCTTACCACTCCCACTGATAAGCTAGAAGGCTTCCCTCCAATACAGAAAGGTCTTGGAGACTCAAAAGCTTACAAAACAGTCCTGGATACAGCAAATCTGTATCTGGACTAGACTAGTTACAGGAAAGGCGGGAAAGAACCTTAGAACTTTTTTTTTTGCAGAAAAGCAGATAAAACAGTAATAAAACACTTTAAATGCAGTGCAAGCTAGCACACTTGAGTGTGTAGCAATATTAAAGCAAACACAGTTTAAATAGGTTTACATACGTTTGTGAGAATGACATTCTGTCGGCTGCAATGTGCCGAAAATCAGAATGTCGAGAGCACAAACATTTGTGAACCAGATAGTTGACTACACTTATGGGAATACACTACTGCATTTGCATAAGTGTAAGTCGACTATATGCATGGAGATCGCAGTATAGTGGGGAGTGGAAATTCATCCACATCCCCACTGTAGTGCGATTGCGGAGTTAGAATATATAAGTAGGGGGGGTGGGGTTGCAGGGGGGGCTTGCCCCCTGCAAAAACGTGATTTGTCATATAGGAGTCTGATTTACATCAGCTCCTATACAGCTATCATGTGGTGGCTTTGACAACAATGCCGAGTCAAATGGGTTGAGCATTTGGTTCAACATTGTCACTGTTTTTTTTTTTTTTTTCATTTCAGTATTACTATTCATTTTTCCGAACAGAAAATGTTTTTATGTTCGAAGAAACAATAGTAAACTGTTTAAATAAATGCAGTTTCAATTAAAAAAAATTACTTAAAACAAGTGCAGAAAGCAGTACATTCAGAAAAAATCAAACTATAGGCACTTAAAGTCTATCTTTCTCCTTTCTGTTGCTCTTGTAGTCTGCAGGATGCCAAATCTGGATCAATGGAGCTTAAACAAGTGCAAACCTGTGCAAACACGGTCTTTTAAACCAGAAAGTTCAAAGAGCTGGAAAATCTGCCCAAACAGCCAATAAGCTACAATTTCTGGGCCAGAAACTATTCCTCTTGTGGTAGGTAGACTACCTAGTGCTTACCACTCCCACTGATAAGCTATAAGGCTTCCCTCCAACACAGAAAGGTCTGTGGGACTCAGAAACTTACAAAACAGTTCTGGATACAGAAATCTGTATCTGGACTAGACTAGTTACAGGTAAAGCAGGAAGCAAGCTTAGAACTTTTTTTTTTGTTTTGTTTGCAGAAAAGCAGCTAAAATAGTAATAAAAACAGTTTAAATGCAGTGCAAGCTAGCACACTTGACTATGTAGCAATATTAGAGCAAATATAGTTTAAATAAATGCATTTAAATTAAAAAAAACTTAAAACAAGTGCAGAAAGCAGTAAATTCAGAAAAAAATCAAAATGGAGGCACTTAAAGTCTCTCTTTCTCCTTCCTGTTGTTCTTGTAGTCTGCAGAATGCCAAATCTGGATCTGCGGAGCTTAAACAAGCGCAAACCCATGCAAACACAGATTTTTAAACCACTAAGTTGAAAGGGATGGAAAAACTGCCCAAATGGCCAATAAACTACAATTCCTGGGGCAGAAACCACTCCTCTTGTGGTAGACAGGCTATCTAGTGCCTACCACTCCCACTAATAAGCTAGAAGACTTCCCTCCAACACAGAATGGTTTGGGGGACTCAGAAACTTACAAAACAGTCCTGGATACAGCAAATCTGTATCTGGACTAGACTAGTTACAGGAAAAGCAGGAAACAAGCTTAGGACTTTTTTTCTTGCAGAAAAACAGCTAAAACAGTAATAAAAACACTTTAAGTGCAGTGCAAGCTAGCACACGAGTGTGTAGCAATATTAAAGCAAATACAGTTTAAACAAATGCAGTTTAAATTAAAAAAATGACTTACAACAAATACAGAAAGCAGTAAATTCAGAAAAAATCAAAATGGAGGCACTTAAAGTATCTCTTTCTCCTTCCTGTTGCTCTTGTAGTCTGCAGGATGCCAAATCTGGATCTGTGGAGATAAAACAAGCGCAAACCCACACAAACACCGGCTTTTAAACCAGAAAGTTCAAAGGGATGGAAAAAAGTGCCCAAACGGCCAATAAACTACAATTTCTGAGCCAGAAACCATTCCTCTTGTGGTAGATAGGCAACCTAGTGCTTACCACTCCCACTGATAAGCTAGAAGGCTTCCCTCCAACACAATAAAGTCTGGGGGACTCAGAAACTTACAAAATAGTCCTGGATACAGCAAATCTGTATCTGGACTAGACTAGTTACAGGAAAGGGCGGAAACAAGTTTAGAACTTTGTTTTGTGCAGAAAAAAGCTAAAACAGTAATAAAACCACTTTAAATGTAGTGCAAGCTGGCACACTTGAGTGTGTAGCAATATTAAAGCAAATACAGTTTAAATAAATGCAGTTTAAATTAAAAAACGACAAGTGCAGAAAGCAGTAAATTCAGAAAAAATCAAAATGGAGGCACAATGAGATCCTTGACAATGTAAGAGATAGAGGAATACATTGGGAAACAGAAATGCAGAGCAAATATTATTCCTTTCTGACATGAAATATTCAATGGAATATTACAAAAGAAAGGTATACTAGAAACTTGGAAAACAGCAGTAATTTGCAGTAATTTTACAAGAAGGGAGAGACTCAGCTAAACTAAGCTCTCATCAACTCATCTTATTACGTAATTATGTTTGTAAAGCATTTGTGGCTATACTGACAAACAGGATTGTGGTGGCTTACCCACAAATTATTGAAATGGATCACTGTGACTTGTAAAAGACAGGCAAAAAATTGACAACATACTAAGGGCACATATGATGCATACAAGGGCTGAGAGGGAAGGTAAATGTTTGTTATTGTTGGGATTAGATACTGATAAAGCTTTTGACAGAGTGCTTTGAAGGTATGCATGGGAGATAATGTATAAAATGGGGTGTCCTATGGAGTTTGTTAAATTGTTACAAGATCTGTATAAGGACTTGAGTGCAGCATTAAACGTCAAAGGCAAGATAACAACAAAGTTTGGGATAAGAAGGATACTAGGGAAGGGTCCTACTCTCAACATTGCTATTTGGAATATATCTGGAGCTTTAGCACAAAAAATAAGCAATCATGCACCAGAGGGTGAGAGCGGTATTGGGAAGATAAAAAGTAGCAATGTTTGTGGATAATATCATTCTGCATATTATTAACCTAGAAAAAAATATCTCCACATTATTTAATATTGTGAGGCAGTTTACACACCTATCAGGATATAAAACATATAAAGATGAAACAATTTATATGAACTATGTGCCTATATATGGATTAGTAGGGGAAAACTTGCATTTATGGGGTTATAGGAGAAAGCCAAGAATGCCAAAAATTCTCCAAAGGAGACATTGGGTAAAGCTAAAACTGGGAATATGATAAAAAGATGGTTAGCTCTAGACCAGATAATTATGGTAGTAAAAATGTTTACTGATAAATTGATAGTGTATACTGTAAAGGTATTTATATTCTATCCAAATAAGAGATTTGGGGAGTAAATTACAAAACAGTTATTGAAATCTATTTGATAAGACAAATACTCAAGAGAAGTAGAACTCTTGGGGGAGAGGGTGCATTACCACATCTGCAAGAATACTATAAGGCTGCACAACTGAGACTGATATATCTCATCTAGAACAATAGTTATAAAGCAAAGTGGAAATGCCAAAAGAGAGGATATAGCCCATCTGTACATATAATAAATATTTGGTCTCCGCTATTAGAAGCAGAGCAGTATAAAAGTTACTTGACATCAGCATATGGTAAAATGTTGAAGATACTGAATGCCATAGAGTCCAGTCACCATAATGGTTAATATCTTTGCCTACCATGCACAAGGTAAAATGTTTAATCCTGACCTTCAGCAACGCCTTGTTTGCAGTTTGCATGTTCTCCCTGTGTCTCTGTGGGGTTTCTCCCACCTCTGAAAAAACATGTTGAGTGTTTCCATCTCAACTCACCAAAGAATGGAACTGTGGGCAACAGTGCAGACTCTATTTAGATGATGCTGTATTGGGCATTTAGTGTGGTGTGCAGTATCCTCAAGATAAGAGAGCACGGATCACAGGCTGCATGCTGTGGCAGGGCTAGCCACTCTACAGTCTAAAATATGGCACTAGTTAATTTGGTCAGGCAGACAAATGTTGCCAAATGGGCATGGGAATTTGTCAATGATAAGTGGCTTGAGGACCCAACCTACTCTGATCTATGCCAATAATCTATGCTAATAGTGGGAGGAGTGTGTGCACCTATTGGTCAGTGTGTGCCTGTCATGAAGTACAGCAGCCCTGTGTCAATAAGCTACTAACTGGATGGTGTCCAGTTGCTTATCTTGGGTTACCTGGGATAGCTCTGTTGAGCAAAAGCTGGATGTAAAACCTATCAACCCACCAAACATGAACTAAGAATTGCTTCACTCAGTGTAGGTTCATTGACTGGATGACTTGTTTGTAAGGAGGAGTCTGGACATCCTATGTATCCAGGAGACAAGATAGAAGAGCAGTGCAGCAAGAATACTTGGGATCCAGAGTTTATTGTTTAGGAGGAGGGCAGGTTTGAAATGGTGTGGGAACTGTGATGAGGAAGAAGGTAGTGAGGATATGACCCCCACAGCAGGACTGTGAAAATGAGTAAAATAATGCATTCAGACAGCACCTGAGGACCTACTAGAAAAAAAGCAGGACAGCATGAAATGATGTTGATAATGGGTGACTTAAATGCACATATTGGGACAGACAGAACAGGCTAGGAGGAATGTCTGGGTCCACATGGTTGGGGGCAAAAAGAATAAAAAAGGAGAAGCAATTCTAGACTTCTATCTGGAAAATGTCTTGATAGTAGCCAACACATGGTTTGGAAAAAGAGACAGTCACAGAAACACATACAAGAGAGGTCAACATGCAAAGCAGGTAGGCTTCATCCTAGTAGGAAAAGGCACTGGGGTAGAATCAGTGATTGCAAAATCACCTCCAGAGAAACAGTCAGCCAACAACATAAACCACTGGTTGCCACAATCAACTGCAAGCAGTGGTCAGAAGAGGCTCTATGGTCAACAGAGACCAGGCTGAAGACCTGGAAGATGACTGAAGAGAAAGGGCAACATTTCAAGGAATTACTTCGGACACTGCCACCCTAGGAAGAAGAGGAAATAGATGGAGTTGAAGAAAAGCAGTGCCTCAAAACAGCATATGTGAGGACTACAAAACAGATATGTGGCCAAGCCAAGTATGGAAATAAGGTACATAAGGAAAGCTGGTGGTGGAATCCAGAAGTCCAGGAAGTCATCAAAAGAAAAGAAGAGTGCAAGAAGAAATGGGAGACAGAAAAGACTGGCCAGGCTAGGAAGAAATACTGGTTGGCTAGCAAAGAGGCTAAGAAAGGAGGTGCGATAGCAAAGAACGGGGCATCAGAGGCACTCTACCAGCTTCTGGAAAGTGAGTCAGTAGACAGCACAAAGAAACTCTAGCAGGTTTCAAGACAAAGACAGAAAGATAAAGAAGACAGTCAGGCACCCTTCATAAGGGATACAAGCAACAACCTGCTCACCAGTCCATTGGACATCAAAGGTAGATAGAAGAAGTACTTCCAGCAGCTTCTGAATGAAGAAAACCCACAGAAGCTGTACTGTCCTAGACATAGCCTATGATGAGAGAAGAGGAGAAGCCCTTGGTAGAAGAAGTAGGAACAGAACTAAAGAAAATGAAGACAGGGAAAACAGCAGGCTTAGATGAAGTCACAGTAGAAATCATACAAATGCTGGTTGAGATATGGTATAAATATCTCCTGAGGGTACTCATAGCAGTATGAAAAGAAACACACATCCCAGATGACTGAAAAATAAGCATACTAGTGCCACCGTGTTCAAAAACAAAGGGGACATTCACAACTATGGGCAGTACAGAGGTATCAAACTCC
The DNA here is from genome assembly GCF_019279795.1 of Protopterus annectens. Lineage (NCBI taxonomy): Eukaryota > Metazoa > Chordata > Ceratodontiformes > Protopteridae > Protopterus > Protopterus annectens. The sequence goes on along the minus strand of NC_056733.1, from coordinate 408,021,175 downwards.
TGTCACACTGCATGAAAGTTCTTGAGAGGTTGATTGATAAATGAATATGCAGAGCAGTAGAATGTAAGATGGGAGATGAGCAGTTCGGATTCAGATCAGGATGCAGTACAACTGACTCAATGTTTGCAGTGAGGCAGATAGTTGAGAAGAAGCTAGAGATGAGGAAAGAGTCCAACTGGGCATTCCTAGACTTGGAGAAAGACTATGACAAGGTCCCAAGAAAGTTGATTTGGACAGTCCTGCAGTGGTTCAAAGTCCCATAAACATTGGTAGAACTAGTGCAAGCTATGTACAAGGACCCAATGATTCAAGTACGGACAGTGTTTGGTCTCACAAAGGGGCTCCCAGTAGGAGATTGTGTGCATCGGGGTTCAGCTCTGAATCCATTAATGTTCATAATGGTGATGGACTACATTAACAAACAGGTCGGAGGGGACAGATCAACAAAGTTGTTGTATGCAGATGATGTGGCATTACAGGCAGACTCTGAGCAAGAACTTCAGCAAAGGATAGTGGAATGGAGTGCAAAGCTGAATGCACATGGGATAAAACTGAGTACAGATAATACAATGGTAATGGCAACAAATGGGGGAAATCAGAAGAAGCTGAGAGTTGAAATAGGAAAGAAGGGAAGATAGTGGAACAGTTAAAGAGCTTGAAGTATCTGGGAGGGGTGGTTGAGGAGAAGGGAAGTCTGAATGAAGAGGTCAGAGCTAGAATCAGAGAGGCTGCAACCAACTGGCGAAGAGTGTCAGGGGTAGTGTACGACGGAAGAAAGTCAAAGAAGCTGAAAAGTAAGGTGTACAAAACAATGGTGTGGCCAGTACTAATGTGTGGTACAGAAACCTGGGCAGTAAAGGCAGAGCAGATGAGGAAGTTAGACATGATGGAAATGAAGTGCCTGAGACAGGTGGTAGGATTCACATTGTGGGACAGAGGAAGAGTTGAGGACATAAAAGGATAACAGCATATGCCAAAGTAGCTCCAATTGCAGAAAAAATCAGAGAGAACAGATTACAATGATCCAAGTACATGTTTGGAAACAGTCAAAATACTGATGAAAGCAAGGAAGGAAGAGGCAGATAATAGATTGATAAACGCATTTTACAAGACATTAATAAATTATGGTAGGAGTTAAGGACAGACACCAGCTGATATGGCAAAAGGTAACAATGAAGGTGATTACAGAAGAGAATTGGACTAAAATCTGCAAAGTACAAAGGGTGGAAAAACTGAGTAAATTTAAAATATTTACATGAAAAAGCTTGCATAAATAGTATATAAAATGTTCTCTGAGGTTAGTCCAAAATCCTGGAGATGTCAACAGGACTAGATACTTGATCGGAGGCATCTATTTTGGACATGTAGTAAACTTGAAAAGTTTAAAGAGGGTCTGCACAATTTAATTGGCAAGAAATTGTGATGTTAATGGGAATTGCAGAAATTCATTTTTATTTGAGTTGGGTAGAAGGCTTCTAGAATTAAATATATATTAAGGCACTAGTAACCATAATATTGACAACACCAAAGAAGGGAATGACCAGGGAATGGAAATCCGACCAGGTACGCAGCAGAGAGGAAGCAGTAAGGATAATGAGCAGTATATAGAAAATGGAAAGTGAAATTATGAAATATAGATCAAGTAAAGTGCATAAATCAAAATGGGTAACCTAGGAGCAGATTCAGCAAGGACATGAGTAAAGTGGGGAATAGTAACAGTAGAGAGGAGTTGAGGTATAGGATCAAAGATGAATAATAATAAGAAATACAGAAATGATTCCAGGTAAGAGAAGGACTGTAGCAGAGGGTTATACTCAATGGTGGTGGAGAGCAAGTGTAATGATGGGAATGTGAATATATTCATGTTTAGTCTGATGTATAAACTGGTAAAAGTAGGTGAGAAATTGCGCTTGGAATATAACAGAAAATATATCAACCACAAGGGGGATGTAGTGCTCCATGCATGAGGACTGCACAGAAAATGTAAAATATGGAAAGTGGAAATAAAGCAGTATTGTTAAATAACAAAATGGAAGAAACGAGTGCCTCAATTGAACCAACTTGACCAAACAGAAATTAGAAGCACTAGGAGCCACAAGCCATGAGCCACAGGAACAGACTTTATTGAATCCAAGCACTAAAATTCACAAATATCCAAGTACTAAAATTCACAAATAATAGTATTGTTAAATAAGCTATACTTATATGCACTCCTGCCATTCGTTTAAAGCTGTTGCTCATGTTAGTTCCCTGTAGCTCATAGAACAAGAGCTTAAAGAACTTATCTATGTATCCTCTAGTTGTTGAACCCTAATTTTATATAATACAGAACTGTATTTGCCATTACACATTCCTATTGTTCTTGTATATTTGAGAAGGTTCTTTTGGAGGTTTTTCATTATTTCAGGGTGGATAGCTGCAGGACCCAGGACTGCAGGGATCACTAGGCCAAAATAAATTTGAAGGGTGATCTAGCAAGATCATTAATAGACATTCTGTTTCAGTAGACGTTGAGGCCTCTAAGTGGAATGAAGAATATAAATCATTAGTCCTATTCAATAAAGAGGGGAAGGAGAGTCACTGGCCAGTAATGGATCATGCCATGTCACAATTTACCTTTCCTCAAGTAATGCTGGGCCATGTCACAATAACACACTCCTGGGATTAAAGATGATTAGGCATTAATCTGCTGTGAAATATGATATCTAATGCAGTATGGATGCTGGAATGAAGAACAGATGGAAGGATTCTGAGGCTGCCTAATGGAAGGCAAGGAAAGGAATGAAATTCTTTATCATGAGAAGGTAGTGAGAGATGAGGAAATAGCCACCATGGCTAAAGCGAGAGAGAGAGAGAGAGAAAGACAGAGACACTGAGATCCAACAGACAATCAGTGAAAACAGGAACATTTACTGATGGATGCAACATTTGCAAGGACTGCAAAATGAGAAAAAGACCCGCCCAAGGTGGCCTCAGAGATGATGATGATGATGTTGAGGATGTAGGGTGTGGTAAGGGTGAAGAAAGGCAAAGAAAAATATCACCAGATGCATTTCAAAATTTGTTAAGAATTATAGAACATTACATTATTGAAAATGGTGAATGGGTGTGAAATTTGGAAAAAAAAAATTAAAGACTTAATGAGTTTTGCCCTCTGTATTTTCCCAAAATAATGACAGGGCAGGTTTCCCACATGGAAAATTTAGAGCAGGTATGGATGTGGATAAATGGACAACTAGAGAAGTGACTAAAGATTGAGCAGAGAAGCTTATGTCTTCAGGGAGACAAGGTGCAAGATCAAGATAAGTTGTCTTCCATGATTTGTAGAACAGGAGGAAAAAGGTCCATGCTGTCGCAGGCACTGCCAAGGATCATATAAGATGTCACTGTACACTAAAACCGACCATTTAGTAGAGGCAATAATAATTTATCAAGTAGATGTTGAGCATGTTCATCCCAGTAACTTGGGACGTCATCGCAATATTTTCTAAGACAAAGTACAGCAATTTAATTACAAGTTCTAAAAACATTGGATAATCATTCCAAACCCATGACTGGACAAGTAATTAATCTATTATTCAGAGCAGTTAAAAAAAAGTTTTTACAACTATTTAAACATTTAAAAAACATATAAAAAACTGTGAGATTACATGAAAGTTTATCATAACACCATAATATATAGACATACACACACACACACATATATATATATATATATATATATATATATATATATATATATATATATATATATATATATATATATGCTATATGGAAATCAAACCAATTGTCCAGTAGTCCAGAAAACACTGTACAATCTCTGGTATTCTATTTATAAAAAAAAAAAAGAAATACTATCAGAGTTTGTTAAATCGTGGATTTAATATTTTTTTTTACAGAAAAGAATAGTAAATCGGCAGAAAAAAGCATCACAAACAGAAAAAACAGACCATTCACCCTCATCTGATGTGACAATGACATTATGAAATGGGTAGAAAGTGGATGGGGACAGAGAGGGTGATGGATGGGGTTATGGGAGGTGTCACTCCTTTTTTCAAATCTCCATATCCAAAAACACTACTGTAACACTCTTTTCTTCTCCACTTCCTTCCCTAATTATTCTTCTATATCTCATGAAATATAATTCACTAACTCTAAATCTCATATTCATCTGCAACCCTTCTCTTTTGATACAGTCTTCCTGTACCTTCTCAGTACTGATCTGTTTCACATTCCCAAATGTACTTCTTAAACACTCCCCTTTATTTTCTTACATATTATTTTACTTTTTCCTTCTTTTTTCATAATTTGCAAATATGTTTCTGCAGTTTGAACAGTGTTCATTCATATTCTGCATCATAATACCTGTTTCTATATGCCTACATGTTTACAATTGCATCACTCAATTCTATTGCATTTTGTCCAAATGAGCCTGAAAATAAATGACATTGAACAGCACTCTACCCTGGTTAACAAGTTATTAAATATATAATTACAAGGAAACATGCTGCTGTTCCAAAGGAGGACTGTGAATGATAGCGTCACTCACAGACACTGGAGCAGAGAGGAACAAATCAGTGTAATTGGCAACCAAAGGATCCAGCTGCCTGACAGCAAAGGACAAGGGACAAAAATCTATCCATAAGACACGGCTTCTTGATCTACAGAACATGAAATTCAGAAATACTTTATAATGATGTAAATCGAAGAAAGTGCAGGCTAAATTAAATTTCCTAAGAAAGGCAACATTGCTTGCTTTTTATAGCAAGCTAGTTGTTAAACATAACAAAGACTGATAGACAGCTGAGGACCTAGACTGATAATATGGGGAAAAGGAAGCAATGACTACAGAAAGCTCTTTAGGAAAAAAATGGCCATCTCAAGAATATGTTACTGCATTCTTAGTGACCAGCTGATAGTATCTTCAGTGAGGAATATCCTAGCCATGAATTAGAGAGGGTCTGAATGTCTACTGCAGCAGTCTTTGTTAACCAGGTAAGATGTTGTAGGCAAACTTTACATTTTCAGGAGAGACCCAGGAACTGCATTGTGGTTAATATGTGCACCATGCAGATTCCCGTTTTAAGTATTTGATTATTGCAAGTGGTTTTAACTTTTTTTAAAATATGTGGGATTTTATTATGAAGTTTTAGAATAGCCATTTTAGGGACACCTCAGAAACTGTGAGATGTTGATGTTGCACAATTCCATTTGTAAATGTTGTTTCACGTTTGCGTTTTTAAATTTTTTTAAATTATGTTTCGGATCTGTGTTGTACAAATTCAGCATCAAGGTTCAGAATGAGGTGGCTTATAGATGACGTTGAAAATTTGGGCTCAAGATGTTAGATTTTGACAACGTTATGGGTATATGTGGAAAATAATGTAATATGTATTTTTCTCTTCTTTTTCATGTTTTATCTGCTTTCTAGTGGGACCATCATGATTACAGTTTTCTGTGGTCATTGTTTTTATTTCTGGAGTCTATTCTTCCTTATTTTAAAATAAGATGTGCAAGTTGACTGTAGTCTTCTTCTGCTACAGGTCAGAACTAGGTGGGAAAGAAATAAAGGACAGCTAACTGCTAGAGAGGTTTTGTTTGAAAATATTTTTATTCATTTTCAAAAAGAAAAACATGTATACGAATTATTTACAACAGTGAAGTATTTACAAATTATTTAAACAGGTTAGCTAAAAGCAGTAAACAGATATCAACATTAAAACCAAAATAAAGTATTTACAAGGTTGTCTATTATTGACATTTAATTGACTTCCTATACAATTGTTTCTCAATTAAAATTTGCTACAGTCATTACTCTCCAACATTTCAGTTACTTTTTGCCATGCTATATGTAATGATGTAGTTCTTTCAGTTCTTCCTTTAATAGTGTTCCTTTCCAATTGCGATACTGCTCACACCATATTCCTGTATTGCTTAAAAGTTGGAGAAGCTTTAGATTTCCAGTTTGATGTAATGTTCTTTCTTGCAATGGCTAGGAGAGTCCACAAGATTACATATTTTGTTCTTGGTACACAGTCAGGTACAGGTGCATTAAACAAAATAAGAGATTTAGAAATCTGGAATTTGTCATTGAATACCATTTGCAGAAAATAATTTATTTTATCCCAGTCTGGTTTAATCAAATGGCATTCGTAGAACATATGTTGCCAGTCTGCTTTTATTGTAAAATCACATCTCCAACAGCCAATATTTTTTTTAAACATAAGTTCCATTTTATGAGGGGCTACATAAGATCTGTGTATGAATTGCCATCCAAAGAGTTTCCAATGTAATGAAAGTGATGTCTGCTTTGGAGAGAGAAGAATTAATTTTTATCTCTATCATTTGGTACTTGCCCATTAACTAATCTATAATAGTTCCATATTTTGTCATCATTATAGGTTTTTATTTTTTTATTTGTTTTATAAAGAGAGGATAAGTATCCCTTTCTATTAATAGGTTGACATTAATAATATTATATGTTCTATGAAATTAGGAACATTCTGTCTTATTGATGGTTGCATTGTTTCTTGTTTGTTTAATATATATTGTCTTAATTCTTGTATATGTAGCCATGAACTGTTTTCCATATTTAATTTCCTTTGAATTTGGTCTATTGCCAGAAGTTTTCCAGAGTCTACCAGTTGATGCCAATATATTAATCCCTTTTTCTTTAGGCATTTTGACTACTTCCATATCAAATGTTATTATATTGCCTTGTGTGTATGCTACTGGATATAGTAGAAACGACCATGCTTTAATATCAGCATTGCTATTAATAAGATTTTTGAAAATGTTTAATGTATAAGTAATGTATTTGGAACTTATATTTTTATGTTTATATATCATCATATATTCTTTCATCAGCCATAGAAAATTGTTTGATAAGAAATCAGTATATTTATTTAATACAAATCCAGATTTCAGCCAGATTTTCTCATGAACTAGCTTCCATTTTGATGTATATTTTGTATTTAAACATAATGATATTGTTTCAATAACAGATGAATGTAAATATACTTCTATGTCTGGTAAACCTATGCCACCCATATCCCATTCATCTAGATGATATTTCATAGCTATCCTTGGCTTTTTTGGATACCATAGGAATCTTATTATTAAATCATTTAATTGTTTAAGGTATGATTTTGCTGGTGGCAAAGAACAGGCTTGTATGACATAAAGAATTTTTGGAAATATGATAATTTTAATTATATAGAGTCTTTCTTCCATTGAAAAGAAGAATTTATTCCATTGCTGTATTATAATTTTAATATTATTTAAGATCTCTTTATAATTTGTTTCAATTGTAGTATCTGCATTGTTAGTTATTATAATTCCCAAGTATTTGATTGTATTATTGGTGGGGATATATTTATGGTATGTTTTATTTAGATCTTTTTTATTAGTACTTATTAGCAATACATTTGTTTTGTTTTCATTAAATTTAAGACCTGAAATTTTTTGAAAGTTTTAAATTGAGTCCCATAATGCTTTTAAAGAGCTATTATTATGCTTTAAAGTAATTAATATATCATCAACAAAAAGTTGAGTTTTAAGCTCTAGGCTGTTGTCTAATTGTATTAATTCAATCTTTTTATTCATATGTATATTATTTGCTAAGGGTTCAATCATCATCATCTTCTTTCAGCTGTTCCCGTTAGGGGTCGCCACAGCAGATCACTGGTTTCCATTTCTTCCTGTCCTCTGCATCTTGCTGTGTCACACCAACCACCTGCATGTCCTCTCTCACCACATCCATAAACCTTATCTTAGGCCTTCCTTTTTTCCTGTTACCTGGTAGCTTCATCCTTTGCATCTTTTTCCCAATATGCTCAACATCCCTTCTCAGCACATGTCCAAACCAACGTAATCATGCATCTCTGGCTTTGTCTCCAAACCTTCCAACCTAGGCTGACCCTCTAATATACTTATTCTTAATCCTGTCCACCCTCATCACACCCAGTGCAAATCTTAACATCTTTAATTCTGCCACATCCAGCTCAGACTCCTGCCTTTTTGTCAATGCCACTGTCTCCAACCCACATAGCATAGCTGGTCTCACTACCCTCTTGTAGACCTTCCCTTTCACTCTTACAGGTACTCGTCTGTCACAAATCACTCCTGACACTCTTCTCCACCCACTCCATCCTGCCTGTACTCTCTTCTTCACCTCTCTTCCACACTCACTGTTACTCTGAACTACTGATCCCAAGTATTTAAACTCATCCACCTTCACCATCTCTACTCCTTGCATCCTCACCATTCCTCTATCCTCCCTCTCATTCACACACATATATTCTGTCTTAGTCCTGCTGACCTTCATTCCTCTTCTCTCTAGAGCATATCTCCATTTCTCCAGGGTCTCCTCCACCTGTTCCCTACTCTCACTACAGATCACAATGTCATCTGCAAACATCATAGTCCACGGGGACTCCTGTCTGATCTTGTCTGTCAACCTGTCCATCACCATTGCAAATAAGAAAGGGCTCAGAGCTGATCCTTGATGTAACCCCACCTCCACTTTAAATGCATCCATCACTCCCACCGCAGACCTCACTGCTGTCACACTACCCTCGTACATATCCTGTACCACTCTTACATACTTTTCTGACACTCCTGACTTCCTCATACAATAGCACACTCCTCTCTAGGCACCCTGTCATATACTTTCTCTAAGTCTACAAAAACAGAATGCAACTCCTTCCGACATTCTCTGTACTTCTGTACTTCTCCATCAACACTCTCAGAGCAAAGATCGCATCTGTAGTGCTCTTTCCTGGCATGAAACCATACTGCTGCTCACTAATCATCACGTCCCTTCTTAACCTTGCTTCCACTACTCTTTCCCATAACTTCATGCTGTGACTGATCAGTTTTATCCCTCTGTAGTTACTACAACTCTGCACATCACCCTTATTCTTAAAAATCAGTACCAAAACACTTTTTCTCCATTCCTCAGGCATCCTCTCACTTTCCAAGATTTCATTAAACATTCTGGTTAAAACCTCCACTGCCATTTCACCTAAACACCTCCATGCTTCCACAGGTATGTCATCTGGGTCAACAGCCTTTCCATTCTTCATTCTCTTCATAGCTATCCTTACTTCCTCCTTGCTAATCCATTGTACTTCATGATTTACTATCCCTACATCATCCAACCTTCTCTCCCTCTCATTCTCTTCATTCATCAACCCCTCAAAGTACTCTTTCCATCTCCTCAACATACTCTCCTCGCTTGTGAGTAAGTTTCCCTCATTATCCTTTATCACCTTTACCTGCTGCACATCTTTCCTAGCTCGGTCCCTCTGTCTAGCCAATTGGTACAGGTCCTTTTCTCCCTCCTTAGTGTCCAACCTTTCATACAACTCTTCATATGCCTTATCCATAGCCTTTGCCACCTCTCTCTTTGCCATGCACCTCATCTCCTTATACTCCTGTCTACTTTCTTCATCTCTGACAATCCCACTTCTTCTTTGCCAACCTCTTTCTCTGTATACTCTCCTGTACTTCCTCATTCCACCACCATGTCTCCTTGTCGTCCTTCCTCTGTCCAGATGTGATACCAAGCACCTTTCTAGCTGTCTCCCTTACTAGCTCTGCTGTAGTTACCCAGCTATTTGGTAACTCTTCACTGCCACCCAGTACCTGCCTTAACTCATCCCTGAACTCCACCTCACAATTACCCTTTTTCAATTTCCACCACTTGATTCTTGGTGCTGCCCTCACACTCCTCCTCCTCTTCTTGATAACCAATGTCATCCTACAAACCACTATCCTATGCTGCCTAATGACACTTTCTCCGGTCACCACTTTACAGTCTCCAATCTCCTTCAAACTGGCCCTCCTATATAAGATATAATCCACCTGTGTGCATCTTCCTCCACTCTTGTATGTCACCCTATGCTCGTCCCTCTTGTTAAAATACGTATTCACCATAGCCATGTCCATCCTTTTCGCAAAATCCACTACCATCTGACCTTCTGCATTCCTTTGTTTAACACCATACCTACCCATCACTTCCTCATCCCCTCTGTTCCCTTCACCAACATGCCCATTGAAATCTGCTCCAATCACCACTCTCTCACCCTTGGGTACAGTCATCACCACTTCATCCAATTTACTCCAAAATTTTTCTTTGTCATCCATTGCACACCCAACTTGTGGAGCATATGCACTAACAACATTCATCATTACACCATCAATTTCCAGCTTCACAAACATCACTCTATCCGACACTCTTTTCACCTCCAAAACACTCTCAGCATACTGTTCCTTCAGAATAACTCCTACACCATTTCTCCTCCCATCCACACCATGATAAAACAATTTGAACCCACCTCCAATACACCTAGCCTTACTCCCCTTCCATCTGGTCTCTTGCACACACAATATACCAACCTTCCTTCTGTCCATCATATCAGCTAGCTCTTTCCCTATACCAGTCATACTGCCAACATTCGAAGTTCCGACCCTCACTACCACAGTCATAGCCTTTTTCCTCTCCTCCTGCCTTCGGCCATGTCTTCTGCCGCTTCTCCTCCTTCGGCCAACAGTAGCCCAATTTCCGCCAGCACCCTGTAGGCTAACAGTACTGGTGGAGGTCTTTGTTAACCCGGGCCTCGACCGATCCGGTACAAACATTTTTCTTGGTGACTGCATGAAATGTTTTGGCGAAAGTTTTACGCCGGATGCCCTTCCTGAAGCAACCCAATGACTAGTGCAAATAATAACGGGGAAAGAGGACAGCCTTGCCTTGTGCCTTCTGTTATTTTAACAGATTTAGATAGACAAGATCCCAGTTTTATATAGGCCAATGATTTTACATATAATGATTTTATAAACAAGGTAAAGTTGTTTGAGAATCCATATTCTTCTAAAACTAGCCATAGATAATCCCAGTTCACTGAATCAAAAGCACTATTTATGTCTAAACTAATAACATTCATTTTGTTTTTTGTAACATTATCAGTTAAGGAAAGAATTCGTTTGATATTGTCATAAGTGTTCCTATCTTTTATAAAACCTGTTTGATCCTCCTCTATCAGAAATGGTAGTAACTGTTTTATTCGAGCAGCATGTATTGCCATAAAAATTGTATAATCTATATTAAGAAGTGAAATGGGTCTGTATGATGAACCTTCACTGGGATCTTTACTTTGTTTCAGAATTGGTGATATTAGTGTGTACTTCCAAGAAGGAGGGATCTCTTTACCATTTTTAACTGATGTAAAGACATTCGATAACAACAGCAAAGCCTCATTAGATAGTAATTTAAACATTTCTGAGGTGATATTATCTATACCTGGAGCTTTGTTTCATTTTAGCTTATTTACTTGAGCTTTAAGTTCTGTCATTGTTATTTGCTTATCTATTAGTTGTACCTGCTCCTCTAATAACCTAACTTTAACATTTTGTTAAGAAAAGCTTTCAATACTGAATGTGTTTCTATTTTTTCATTTTGATTATTAAGTTTATGAAAGAATAGCCTAAATGCTTCTAGTATTCCTTCTAAATCAGACACTTTCTTTTTGGTTTCTATATTATGTATTTCCTTGATTTGATTTGTTTTAATCATCTTTTTAGTCCTATTTGCTATTCTTCTTTGGTTTTTAGGGTTCATTGAATAGGAACATAGTTTAATTTTTTTCTAAGTTGATCATTGTTTTGTGGTGTAGCTTCTCTGAGTATTTTTTATTAGTATCTTCCAGTTCTTTTATTAAGTTGGTGTTTCCATTTTGAATATCAAGCTTTAAATTATCCACTTTTGACTGTAATTCTGTTAATTCCTTATTCCACTCTTTTTATTTATTTTTATACCATCCCACAACTCTTCCATATAGGTATGCCTTCAATGCATCCCATATATATATATATTTCTGATACATCTTTCATAAGATTCATATCTAAGAATGATTGTGCTTCTTTAATATAAAATTCCTTAAACTCTTTGAGATTTGTTATGTAAGATGGTATTCTTGTTACTGATATCCTTCTCTTGAAACACAAGTCTATCTTAAATGTTATGGTTCGGAAATGGACATGAAATTGTCTTGACTTTATTTAATTTAGTGGTTAAATCTTTTATGTACACTCTGTCTATTCTAGAGTATATATTATGTCTATGGGAAAAATGTGTAAAGAGCAGTGTAGCTGGGACAGCATACTCATTTATGACAACTAACAAACTCAGATAACACCTTTCTTAAAGGTGATCTCTTACGTGTAGTTTTAGTATTTGTGTCAGTATCTTTTATAATGCAATTGAAATCTCCAGCTATGATTAAATTGCCCTTGGCATATTGTACAATGTCATCTAAGTGTTGTTTGGCCACTCTAACTCCTAGTCCTGGTATCCAATAAATAGTCACTAATGTATAAACCATTTCATTGATAGATATTGTCACTAGACAAAACATTCCTGAGTTGTCATGAAATGTGTTTATGGTCTTAGGCATTAAAGTATATTTTTCCACAAAATTGCTACTCCCCTTCGCTTTTGACTACAGGTGGAACTCACTAGTACTGTATAATGTTTATTATTTATTTTATTTATGTCTTCCTGTGTAAGGTGTGTTTCCTGTAAAAATACTAGTGCTTCACATAGCTTTAAATATCTGTAAAGACTTCCCCTTTTGTAGCTATTATTTAAACCATTTACATTAATAGATATACATTTTGCAATTGGATTAATATTGGCTTTGTTTTTAACCATATTCATATACTTGTAACAATGTGCAAATGTGTGTATATGAAGAGAATGACGTGTTCTTTCTTCCAATAGGATTACAACAGATTATAGACATCCAATAAAAGTATATTAGAAGAACATAACTAAAAACATTATAAGATAAACAACCACCAAACCCCTCCATGAGAAAAAACATCTCATCCTTGAATGGTTCTAACCATTCAAGCGATCAGTCTATATCCACTTTTCAGCATCTCCCCCCAGCCCAGCCATCTAGTAGTTTTATAATGAAAAGTACCTTATAAGTATAGATGAACTTGTATTTACATATTACTTAAATACAGTCTTTATCTAATTTCAATATTTTATAAAACACTAAGGCAACACAATACCTAGATTTACTGCTTAACTATTTAATTTTGTTTAAATTGTGAAGAGAAATCTCTTATTTTAATGTGATAACTTTTGTATAACAATAACAGTTATATATCTTAGAAGTAATATGCTTGCTGTTAATCTCCTTTATAGCACGAATGGCATTCATAAGTATCAACACTTCTGTGTTTTTCTACAAAAATTTTTAATTTTAATGGCATAAATGTTACTAAATTATTTTTGTCATTAGTAATATATAGTTTAAGACTATATTTCCAAGTAGTTCCTATGTATTCCCTAGTGTCACTGGCACATTTCACCGCTAGTCTACCTTGTATTTCATATAGCAAACATCAGCTCATAATCCTTATGATATTGCAGGATTTACCCACAGTGTTGTAACTGTAAGGGTGGAAAATATAACAGGCATAGTAAACTTTAAACATGCTATAACATAGTCATTTGGTACTTGTTACTGTCAACCCTTTTACTTGCATGGAAAAAAAGGTAACCTTACAAGTGCACCGGCCATTTTCTTTCTTTTTTCTCTTCTTCCTTTTAGTCTCCATTTTCAGTACACATTATCATTACTATTAGGGCTTCTTTGCATTAAGTGGATTACTCAAAATCATATTATAGATAATATCCAACATTCGAAGTGAGAACACACCTGATATAGAGACATAATCTCAACTCAAATGGTCCACACCATATATTTATAACACTGAACCATAAATATACTAATGAATAAGCAATAACCAGCAGCTTTTTTAGTATCTGTGTGTCTCTGACAAGTATTTACCTATAGAATATTAAAAAGAATAGATGGCAAGCTCTTCATTCATAATTGACAAGTGTACATAACCTGGCATTTACTTTCATAGACTGAAATTAGACCTGTTATTTATATGCATATCATGTGCCAACAGCAATATATTAGTAAATGCCCATGCTATTCAATTCATATTTTAATACTTCTCATATTTTAAAAACGTGACATATATAGATACTATAAAAGTGATTAACGTGAATGTAGCTGACTATGGCTTTAGCACTTGTGATAATATATAATATATATTCAGTATTGTAAGTGAAAGTGCATTGTGTTTTATAGTATTATGTCTATTTTAATCTAGGGTTCTATGCTGATAATCAGTTTAGACATACAAGACAATCTCTTTGGCCTCAGTCATATAATGGGAGTTACTGTCTCTCCACACAACCATTCATTTTCTGTGAGGATGTTTAATAGTAGTATAACTTGCTTTTAAGATAAGCATATTTATGATTCAGCAATTCTTTTTTATGTATATATAACAATATCATAAACAAATATATGAGATTTTTCTTGTTCATTACTGCTTAATGGCTATGTTACTTGACCAATTTAATATCTGCAGTGTATCTTAATAAATATGCCAGAGAGGTTTTGAAGGCTCTGAGAGAGAGGGAAGGGATTCCTGACTGAATGCACGGTCTAGGCAGCCTGTTTGAACACGCAGTATGTTATGCAAACCATTCACCAATTGAAGAGATCTGTTGTGAGAATATATGAGTCAGCCTAAAGTGTGTTGTCATAATGAGAAAGGAAAAAACATATCTGCCATGTTAACTGATACCTCTTTTGGATTATAAGGATGGCATCCTGCACTTTACTGGAACTAAATGTGACAGCTAAAATCTGTAAGGATATCTCAGAACCTCAGTAACTTCCAGCTCTATTCAAAAAAATGAGAAGCAAAGGTGAGTGCTAATCTGCAGACCAAGACTGTACAGTCATAAAGAACTGTTGTAGTCACATACTGAATTAGTGCAGGATATGTATGCCAGTGTAGTATTAGTAGCCATTTAAACAACCACTGCTGAGATTTACAGGTAAGTAAAAATACATTGTTTATTCTTTGAAGTATTTGTTGACAAGAGACTTTCAAGTATAAAAAATCTGGAGTCACATCTTGTAATTCTAGTTGTGGAAAACAAATATTTAACAGCAAGAGGTGCAGGTACCATGGAAATAGTTTGCATAGGTTAATAGCTTGTGGGATGTTATTGCTTACCCTGGCCACAAGGTGTCAGTATTACATCGTACAAATGTATGGTACTGACAGTTGTTTCATAATCAATCATCGTAATCAATATATAATGTGTATATTCCGCAAGACAGCAAAACTTATGCCCAATCAAAATGGAAAACTTTCTCTTTCTGTCTATACAGATATATATATATATATATATATATATATATATATATATATATATCTACACACACACACACACACACATACATATATATATATATATATATATATATATATATATATATAAAAAAAATTTACATTGTTTTCATATTTCCAGATACAAAGTCTCAAATCTATAGCATGCCAGTATCCTGATGAAGGGTGTAAAACTCCTATGTAGTGTTACTACACCCTTAATTCTTCACAATAATGATAACTATATCTTCCAACAGTGTGACCTTCTAAAGAATAGTGGCCATAATTAAACTTACAATCAGTTACTAAAGTAACATAAAACACAGTCTGCAGTACAGGAAAACATTAAGTTTCAGTATTAGGATCTATGTGCACAGAAGATTTAGCAATGACTTACTTATAAATCTGCTGTAGGAAGTTCCATAGAAAAAGGAGCAGTCTGCCACTTTTAAGATCAGAATAATGCATTCACACTTTCTTGACCCTTGAGTAGGCGGGTGCCTTTAATTCACTGCAAATAAACAAGTTCAGTATTCCTCATCAGACAGTAACTTCCATAACTTGCAACCACTCTTTTGAGGTGTACTTTCATTAAGTAAGCTGGGAGAAGAAGATTAGGTAAACTGCTATAAGACAAACTGTCATAAGAAGGAACAAAGTGATTTATAAGGACTTTGCATATACTGTTACATGATATATAGTTGAGGAAGTAAAGATGGACCCAGAGGTTCAAGGGATATGTGTGTCAGGAGATGCATTAACAAGCAACCTAACTATCAGCAACTCATAAGCAAACAGTTATAAATGTGTAATGTTACTTAGAAGTCTTTTAAAGTAAAAATGTTATACAACTTAAGACTTTGGTAAAATTCCATACAAAGTGCCTTAATAGGCTGTGAAGCCCATAAAGTGAATACGCATTGGACTGTAAACATGAGCAACATATTCATATTTATCTGACACAAGAAACATGCCTTGAACCAAGAGAATCCAGGCAGCTTCAAACAAAAACTTTTATATACCTCTCTTCACTTAGTTCAAACAGGGTCAGCAGTTGTACCTTTTTGTAAAGACAGTATTTTGCAGTAATGTACTTTTAAGTCAGATACAGAAGGGTTTATATATATATATATATATATATATATATATATATATATATATATATATACACATATACATATATGTGTGAGTGCATATTACTTTTAAGTCAGATATAGAACATACATTACAAAAAAGAAGTTTATAAATACTCACCATAATGCTCCATCTGTGTTGCCCATTTTTGTTCGTCCTCTACTGATGGGGCAACCAAAAACTCTCAAGCTTCTCCCTTACCCACAATTAATCAACCCCAGTTACCTCAGAGCTTGTTTGCTGCCTTAGTAGAAAGCAAAAGATGGAAATTATCATGGAGAAGCTATATCTTGCGTTTATGTAAATAAGGACATATAGGTCCCCTAAACAGTCATTCTTCCAGAAGCCTTAAGGATGGGAGTTGGTGGGAGGAGAGATGAGGAAATATGAAAATGGATAACACAGATGGAACATTAAGGTGAGTACAGAACTTCTTTACCTGATCTCAATTTTCATTCTGTCCTCAACTGATGGGACGGAGTTCTCAGCTACTTAATTTCCAGGGTGGGCTCAAGGAAGGATATTCCTGAGCACCATATAACCAAAAGTTCCCTTTCCTCTGGAGACCAGATCTAATTTGTAGATTAATAAAGGTATGGAGTGTAACTCAAGTAGCTGCTGCACAAATACCATCCATGGACACTCTGAATTGAAAAACTGAGGAAGTTGCCATGGATCTGGTGGCGTGGACTTGAACAAGTTTTGTCAGAGCAATGCACAATTTGTTATACATGAAGGAGATACAATTTGTTACCAATCTAGATAGAGTAACTTTAGTAACTGGTTTACCAAATGTTGGTTCTGCATATAAAACAAATTGGTCAGAATTTCTGATGTTTTTTGACCTATGTAAGTAAAAACGTAACTGTCTACAAACATCTAATAAATGTAATACGTATACTCCTTTGATAGAGAATTTGGGAAAGAATACTGGCAAATTAAACAATTGATTTATATTGGATTCTGACACCACCTTTGGAAGAAAACATGGGTTGGTATGTAAGGTAACTCAGTCTTTATGGGAAATCAAGTATGGAGGTTTTGAGCACAATGCTTGGATCTCAGAAATTCTTCAGGCCAAGGTAATGGCTACTAAGAAAATTGTCTTCCATAAAAGATATTTGAGCTTGTATGTAGTTGAGGGTTCAAATGGAGATTGCGTATGAAACTGCAGCACAAGGTTTAGGTCCCTGGGGGGTAGGATCTTTAAAGGGGGGCCTGAAGAGTAGAGTGTCTTTCAACAAAGCTTTGCTCAACTTATGGGATGCTACAGAACCATTTATTCCAACATGAAAATTGGACATCGCTGCTAATTGTACTTTAACTGTAGAACTAGCATCTTCTTCAAAAAGATGCACTAAAACTTCCCCAAGATATTATGAAAGGGGGCTGTGAAAGGTTCAATTTTATATTTTTGAGTTCAAAAAACAAATCTTTTCCATTTTCTGGAGTATAGTTTCCTGGTGGAAGGTTTATGGGAGGACAAAAGAATATGATGGACAGGAGAAAAGAGCATATGTTGTCTGTCTATTAACGAAACTGGAGGAATCAAGCAGCCAGCCTGAGATTCACTATGTCTGGATGCACCATGCCTGTTGGGTGAGACAAGAGGTCCGGAGTTGGATCATGAAACCAAGTTGGTTGAATCAGGTGAGACCAAAGGAAGGGAAACCAAATTTGTCAAAGCCAATAAGGGGCAATGAGGATGGCCTTACTCTTCAACCTTACAGCTTTCTGAAGAAATTTGGGAATTAATGGAGTGGGAGGATATGCATGAAGGAGACCTGAGGCCAATCAAGTAGTACAGCATCCCTCAGAGATTACCCCTGTGGTGGGATTAGGGCAAAGTAGCTGCTGCATTTGGCCCCATTCACAGAAGACCATGTTTGCAATCCTTTTGTTGATGGACCATTCATGAAGTAGAAGAATGCACTGGCACATTTTCTATGCTATCATACTGGACTTCCCTGGAATGTGAAAAAAGTGGCTGGAGGAGATCACCCACTGCCACACTCTCTGAACTTCTCGACACAATGGGTAGGATTTGGTTCCTCCCTGTTTGTTGATGTACCAGATAACCAACATATTCTCCGACTGTACTGCAATTGTCCCCAAAGGCAGAGCATTTTGAAATGCCTGCAATGCTAAGAGCACTGCTCTCTTCTCTAGGACATTTATATGCAAATTGTCCTCCTTAGGGGCCAGGTCCCTTGGACTGTCTTCCCCAGATAACACCTCATGCCCACCCTAGCTGGGAAGCATCTGTAGTCACTATGATCTAGGGCTGAGGGAGAATGAATGGTCGACCTTATAGAGTCTGGTCTGAATGAATCCACCATTTTAGATCTCTTGCAGATGTCAGTGATTCTTATCTTGTAAGATACAGG
The DNA here is from genome assembly GCF_019279795.1 of Protopterus annectens. Lineage (NCBI taxonomy): Eukaryota > Metazoa > Chordata > Ceratodontiformes > Protopteridae > Protopterus > Protopterus annectens. Next base: position 408,002,375 of record NC_056733.1, on the reverse strand, counting down.
TTGATAAAGAATAGACCATTAAGCAGCTAACATCCATTGAAGAATTCTCATATAAAACATAGCAAGTGGTACTAATGTTATTGCTGCTGCCATTGATCCCAGAGCCTGAAGGACGAGTTGGGTTGAAATTGAGGTGCTGCAGATTATCTTTTTGACTTGGAATCTTATAGTCTGAACTCTTGGTAATGGAAGGGAAGCAATGGTTGTTTTTGTACTGAGGACTGCTCCTATAAACTCTAAACTCTGAGTTAATTGCAGATGAGATTTGTTGTAGTTTATGATTATCCCCAGAAGAGAGCGAGCCTGGAGAACCTGGTCTCTTGCACGGATACACGAGACAATCTCGACGTACTAAAATCTCAAATTTCAGTATGTCGAGACCGAATAGTGGAAAGTGCAGTTACTCGAGACTACACTATGCGGAATGCGGACGTGTTGAATCCGCAAATGTCAAATCCAGTGCTATCGTGGTGTCGCATTTGTTATGTGTGGTGCAGTTTGTGAATTCATCTGGGGTTTCAGGTAAGTGTGTGTTTGAGGATATTGCGTAGGGATTTTAGTGTGTGTGAGTGGGTGCGGTGGTGTTTTTTGTGTGTTTGCATGTTTAGTGTGACCTCAGAGTTAGAATATATAAGTGGGGGGGTGGGGGTGCAGGGGGCTTGCCCCCCATCTTATAGGTAGGTTAGGTGTGTTTGTGTGTGTTATGTTTGTTTAGTTATGTAGGTGTATGTCTGTGTGATTATGTCTTGGTTTGTGTGTGTGTGCGAATGGTCACGGTTGTGGTATTTGTGTATGTGGGTTTTCGACTATTCAGTCTCGAAATACTGAAATTCGACATTTCAGTACTTCAAGATTGTATGGTGAATCCCTCTTGCACATATGAGTTGATGCCTCATTGGAGCAGTAATGAGCCAGTTGTCCAGATATGGAAACACTCGGAATCCTTGCAGTCTCAGGTGAGCTTCTACTATTGCCATGCACTTGGTAAACACCTTGGGGGCTGTAGTGAGTCCAACAGGCAGTAATCTGAATTGAAAATGACTGGCTCCCAACCAGAAGAATAAGTACCTTCTGGATCATCTGTTCATCTTTATGTGATAGTATGTATCCTGAAGGTCTATACAGCACATCCAATCATCCTTGCCCAGAAAGGGGAGAATGGACTGAACCATGACCATCCAAAAATTGGTTCATCGAGCTGTCTGATTTAGTCTTGAGAGATCCAGAGTTGGTCTCTAGTCCCCTGTTTTCTTTGGCACCAAAAAAGATCCTTGAGTAAGTTCCAGATTCTATCTGGTTTGGCAGGACCTCATGGATGACCCTTTTTTTTTCTAGCAGCTTTTGTATTTGAACTGTTGCTTGTTACCATGAACTGGGTGGAACACTGAGGATTTTTCTTGAGATTGGGGGTGAAAGGGAAAAGAGTATTGCATAGTCTGTAGAAATAATCTTCTGCACCCAAGTATCTTTTGTTATATCTAGCCAGGGTCTGTGGTGCAGGGATAATCATCCCCCGACTTTCTCCAGAGGTGGACAATCAGGCTGCCTTTCAGGAGTGCTGGTAAGGTTTGTCAAAGAATGATTCTCTGGAAACCTGGTTCTGCAGGCCACCTCTGCCACGGGGGCATTCTTCTTCCATTAGAGTTCCCTCATCTGCCTCTGGGGAACCTCCTCCACATGTTTCTTGAAAAGGACCCTGAGACTTCTTGAACCACATTTTTCCAATCACCTCTTTGATTCCTAGAAAAGGTTCATTGAGGAGTTGAAAAAATGCACGCCCATGGCAGATAGGGTCTTTCTGTCTTTTTCACACCTAGACAGAGTGTCTTTTATTTTGGGGCCAAATAAAGACATTCCTTCAAAAGGAGCATTGATGAAAGAAAACTTGAAAGGCTCCACAAACTCACAAAGGCTTGTCAAGGCGTGTCTCCTTATGGAAATGCCTAAACCCACTGCCCTTGAGTTCCTTTCTGCTACATGTGAGATCAACCTCATTAATGAATTGGATATGGACTGTAGGGTCATCAGCTGGGAAGTAACAGATGCCTGAAATTCATCAGAAACAACACCTGATAATGTATTTCATAACTCCTTGATCAAATCCCTCGGTAGCCTTGTAAAGTGTGCCAAATAGTTCAGGGACCTCAAAGAGAAGGTCACTGGAGCATACACATGCTTCCCAAATCTGTCCATCACCCATGACTCCCTGTTTGGGGGATGGACAGTGGAACTTTCCTCAGCTAGTTCCTTCTTAGTGGCTGCTGCAACAACCATGGCATCCAGAGGAACTCCCTCCCCCCAAAACTGCCTATCTGTAGGTGGTGCTATTATTCTACCTAGTCTGCGAACAATGGGCTCTATGGTGTTGGGGTCCTTTTGCACCCACAGTGAGATCAAGTCAATGAGTTTATCAGTGGGCAGAGTCACCCAGAAGGTAGAGTGTCAAGTACCAAAAGCATCCAGTAGAACAAATTCCTTAGACATAGGGTTGCTGGACATCCAACCAACTCTTTGTTTAACTATTTCTAGGATGTCTCCAAAGGAGACATCTTCAGAAGTTGATCATGGGGATCTTCGCCTTCATTGAAATCTGTGCCTTTGGTGTTAACCCCTCTGGGGAGTCTGCTTCCTCTTACATATGCTCCTCTTAGGAACCTCCTCACTGAGGTGGTCTGGATAAGTATCAGAAGAGGAGATTACAATTCCCTGGGATGGAAGCCTGAGGTTTTTTTAACTGACTGTTGCTGTAGAAGGACATGGTGAAGCTCTGAGTGCTGAGACATCATGGCAGAAGACTTACGATCCAAGGGGGATGTTATCTGTCAGAACTGTTGAGGCAGAAAATACTCCCTTCACAGCCTTGAAGGCAGAGTGGCTCAGAGCGAGAGAGGACGTTGAATCTGAGAAGACAAAGCTTCTGAATCGTTAGCCTCCCCTGCTTGAAGAGCAAAATCTCTGAGGTGGAAGCTGGAGCCAAACTGTCCAGTGCTGAGGCTCCGAGGTGCAGAAATGGCTTTGAAAGCTTCAGAGTTGAATGTAACACCTCAGATCTAATTAGTAGACTATGGCTGTGGGAGATCTCTGCATCCGATGGGACAGGAGTCCTCACAGAAGATCTCACATCTGAGTATAAAGTTATCCTCTGATGCCAGCCAGATGAATCCAGATGACTCGGATCCAAAAACTCTGAAGCTGTAGGAGTCAGAGGAGGAATCTGTAAAGGAGAGAGTAGTAGATATATGGATCTCCTGACCCAGAGAGGTAGAAGCCTAAGGAACACCAATTTATCTCTGCACCAAGATAATCTTCTTCACCAATCTCTCCAAATCTTCTTCTGTAAGGCTTCTGGAAAAATGAGTGGAGCATATGGATGGAGACCTGGGTCTTTCTAAGAAAGGAAAAGGTACCCCGTCAGGAACCAGATCTAGTGACAGAGAGTACCTTGTTCTGTGTAGTAATTTGGCAGTCTGATAGTCAGGTTCGGCTTGCATTTGATCTGATGAAGTCAGATCCAAGACATTTTTCTTCGACAGACCCAACTTAGGAAGTGTCAGATCAGATAAGTTTTCCTTAGCTGGATCTTGAATTTTTGCCGTTTTCAGATCTGGGGTTGATGAGACCTTTATGAGACCTCTTTCATGAGGAGTCCAAAGCTGAGGAGGAGGAAGATGGCTTCAGTGAAGAGGATTTTGTAGTTTATGAGGAAGATGAACCCTCTGATATGGCCTCACTAAATGAGGAAGGAAGAAGACCTTTCAGTATCAGCTTATTTTTGCATTCTACCAACACGCAAGGGTTAAAGCCATGACATATTGAGCAATACTGTTGTAAATAGAGAGGACCTAAACAATAGACACAAAGTGTGTGGGCAATGAAAAGTGGCAGCTTGTGCCCACACTTTGTATGTTTTTTAAAGCCTGCAAGTTTATCAGCCATCGCCAATCAAAATAACCATTAACAATATCATAAAACAGTCAAGAAAGTTTTTTTTTTTGTATAGGGAAATAAGAGAACAGAGATGGAAATACCAACAATGGTAAATAAGCTATAACAGTGTCATAGAGGGAAGGAAGATACTAACAACAGTATCTAAGCAATACAGAAAAAATGTATGAATGACAGAAGAAAAAGTTAGAAATTGCAAGAAACAACAGTAAATTTATAAATGAGGATAAGGGATAGAAATAGATTTTTTTTTTAAGTAAAGAATTGAAAAAATATGATACTTATCTGACCAGTGATCAAGAGAGGTGGAAGACCATGTATTTTGCTTGAAGCAGCAAATGAGATTGTAGTAATTGGGGTTGGTGCATTGTGGGCAAGGGAGAAGCTTTGATTGCCATGAGCTTTAGCAACAGCAGAATCGGATCTGAACCCATTACTTGAGAAGAGAATGAAAATTGACAACATCAGATCAGTACTTACTCTGGGTGTGGTGTCTATGAACCTAATGAAACTAAAGACCAGTGCAAACTGTGTAGCTTGCTGGAGTATATTTATCCACTGCATTCAAAGGAGCAGGTATTTATTTTCATTTAATTTTCATTTCTATTTGTTAAGTCAATGGGATCTTTTTCAGACTTAGCCCAGCAACACTGTCAGGTTAAATGATGCACTTAGACTCAAGATAGTAGGCAAATAGAGGCTGCGGGAATCAAACTCTGATCTATAGAAAACTGCTTAACAAGTCATATATTTATCCTGTGCACTGAATACTAGCAACTGGAAGATGGTTAAAGGCAGTGGCTACTGGGCTGTTATAGACTGATAAGTGGAGCTAATCAAGAGAATTCAGAAACATTTTGGTCCCAGGATAACTAATTAGTCATGAGCCATGTACTCACAAAATAACTATCATACATTCCTCTTGGTGATATGCAACCCCTGGTCCTGGACTTGGTAAATACCTACCTTTTTTCTCATCAGTACAAGGCAAGCTTAATTAAGAACAAAATTTATTTATTTTACATTTGTTTACCAGGGAAATCCGACTGGGCAAAAAATTACCCATTTTCAGCAGAGGCCCAGGGAGAAAAGCTCCACATAGAACATCAGAATACACATCACAATACATAAATACACATGATCATCTGTACAAAAATGTACAACATAATCACAATACAAAAATATAAAAAAAAAATCCTGTACAAAAATATTCAACGTAATCACGATGCAGTATTCAAAAGACATCCCATACAATATTAAAAAAAAACATCCAGTACAGAAATACTCAGTGCAAAATACATTAAACTAATACCTGGAAGTAAGGTGCAGGTGATAATTGTGAGATAGTGCTACACTTAGAAATATTAGACTATTTGATGGGCCAGGGTAAGCTGGGTAATTCTAGGCAGCCTAATTGATTTAGGGTTAGACAATGATGGGATTGACGGGAAGAGTTTGAAGCGAATGTTGCTATTTTGTTGTAGCAAATCTTTAATTTGTTTAAGTCACCTTTATTTAGGTTGGTTAGAGCAGGGGATGAATATAGTAATGTGGAAAATATCAGACCAGGCCTTCTGTTCTCTGAAGACTTACACTGTTTGCAAGTTTAGCACTGACCTTCAATGATACTTTAGCAAACATCTCATTGCATCTGACAAAGTGTAAGAAATTTCTTAGAAAATGTTATTACATGGCAAAATAAGTAGGTATAATGATGCACCCTGATGCTGAATGGCTCACTTCAAGATGTGTGCCATAGTATAACAGACAGTTAACAAATGGTGTATGCAACCGGTATTTAGCAAAATGAATGTGTATCTAATTGAAGAAGTGACAGCATAACTTTCGATTTACCTGTGCACATATAAAATGCTTCTACATGAAAGGCTAGGGCTTCTCCATCACAGATCTAAAGTTTTCAATTTGGGCATTTAAAAACATCCAGTACACTCCTGGTTAAAAGAGTTAAACTGCAGGATAATAATATTTACTATTGTAATATCACAACTTTTTGGAATACAGATCCAGGAAACTCTCCAATAACACATCTAAAGAGGTTAACCAAACCTTCACACATTGCTGATACCGTATGACACACAAGGCTTGCCCATTTTCACTCTTCACATACATGTAAGCCCTAGATCTTCACAAATATGGCTCAGAGAGAGGAAGTACCTTTTTTATATAAACATCCTCATTGAATCACAATTAAAACAGTGACACAGGTTAAACATAAATTAATATAAAAGAAAATAACATAGTAATATTTTGTATACACTATACATATTTCCATTTTAACAACTGTCATTTATTCCAACATTACAAAAATTAATTCCTTCCCTTTAAACACACACTTCACCTTCTGAACATTACTCTGTAGAGTACAGTTATGTAAATTGAACTAACCATAACAGCAGATGTTTGAATGATTACTGTTGCAGTAGCCCTAGCTATAAGGGTTGTATCCTACCAAAGATATAACAACTGATCAGATTCTTCCACACTCACGAAATTGTCAGGCAGCTCAAGCTGAGCTGACTAAAAAACAGGTTTGGGAGTGAAGCCCTTCAGAGATTTCCCAGCAGCAGAGCGAGAAACCCTGAAAGGACAATGCTCAGAACAACAAATAATAAATATCCACACCCTGGCATAAAAAAACACATCAAAAGACAAGGAGGGGAAGGGGGAGTGAGGGAGGGAGTGGCTACTGCAGCAGTGATCATTCAAACATCTACAGTTATAGTAAGTTCAGCTTACACATCTGTACTATGTTCTTCATATTGATCACTGCTGCAGTAGCCTTAGCTATATGGGTAGATTATCTTAGCAAATGGTCCTAGCAAAGCTTGATCTGGACTTGGTGAAGGAGTCAAGCTCATACTGCTTTATAAAGACATGTACAGATGACCATGTAGCAGCTTCTACAATACTTCTAGAATCCAGCCCTCTCCAAAAAGCAATAGATTATGCCAAGGCCCTAGTAGAATGGGCCTTGACCGTGCCTGGAATAGTTTTGTTAAGGTGAGTACAACAAAAGGTAATAGCCTTACCTAACCATTTGGAAAGATTCTGTTTTTGACATAGGTTGTCCCTTCTTATCTTCACAAGAAATAAATTGATCCAAAGATCCGAAAGATTTAGTTCAGTCAAGATAATACCTGAGTTGTCTGTTGACATTCAATATATGGAGTATCCTTTTTCCCTCATTTTAGATTCAGGAAAGAAAATGGGGAGATACACAGTTTGGTTTAAAGTAAACATGGATACCTTTTAGGCATAAAAGGATTAGTTCTCAAAGAAACCCTGCTTCTGTGAAAAATGAGATAGAGTTGGCTCACGGTAAGAGTTAGCAACTCAGATACCCTTCTTGCAAAGGTCAGAGCAATCAGTAAAACTGTTTTCCATGTTAAGAACCACAACTCTGCCAGTTTAGCTGGTACAAATGGAGAAAGGAAAATGCATTTCAAGAACATATTGATGTGAGACCGCATTGAAAGAGAATGATCTGGGCAGACATGTTGAAATGACCAATAAATGCACCTTGATAGAGGAATAAGAAATGCCATAGGACAGTATCTCACACCAATATTGTAAAACCAGACAACTAGCCCTGAATGAGTGCTGGTTATGCTGTTGGCACCAACTAGAAAACCTTTTCCATTTGCTAATGTATGATTTTCTAGTAGCAGGCTTTCTTGCTTCCATTAATACCTGCTGCATGGCCTCAGTAAACAGGTGCCTAAAAGGAATTAAGACCCTATCATCCAGGCAGTCAACTGAAGATGATTGATGTTGGGGTGTATCAAACACCCCTGCTCTTGTGTGAGTAGCTCCAGTCTATGAGGAAGCTTGTGGTAATTCCTCCAGGCCATTTCTAAAAGACGGGAGAACCATGGTTGCCTGGGCCAGAAAGGAGTCATTACAATGATCTTGGAGGATTCCTTCTGAATCTTCAGAAGTATCCTGGATATTAGGGGGAAGGGTGAAAAAGCATACAGGAGCATTCCTGTCTAAAGAAAAGAAAAGACACCTGTCTTACAGGCCTTCTTGCATGGAACCCTGGAATAGAATCTTGACAGTTGATTTTTTAGAGAAGAGACAAAGGGTTCTACTTGAACTACCCGCAGTGGGTCAAATCATGGAGGACTCCCTGATCTAGTTTTCATTCAAGAGTGTCTACCTAGGTCCTGCGTTTCTTGTCTGCCACATAGTTTTGCTTTGACAGAATATAGGATGCCTGCAGGGTGAGACTGTGCTGTGAAGCTATATCCCAAGCAAACATGGCTAGTCTGTAAAGGGGGTACAGCCTAGTTCCCCTTTGCTTGTTGATGACTGTGGTATTGTTTGTAACCACTTAGCGAGACCCCAAGGACCAAAGATGATTCAGAGAGTTGACTGCCTTGATAAAGGCAGCATGTCCTTGATATTTATGTGCTTGTGTCTGTCCTTGGTGCCCCACACGCGCTGCACTTTTATCCTTCCGGAAACTGCTCCCTAAGCAAAGTCCTAGGCATCTGTGATGATTGACTAGAGGGAGAAGGGGAGACCTAGATTTATGGAGATCTGTTGTCTCCATCAAAAGATTTCTCTTCTGACAAACTCAGGCACTGGGATTTGAAAAGATAAAGGGTGTTGATGCTGGGACCAAAGAGATTTCAGATACCACTGTATCTTTCTCATATGGAGTCTTGCCAGGGTTCTCCTGAGAATCAAGTATGCCATGAGACCTAAAATCCTAAGGTATTCCCTCTCAGTGACTGTGGAAAACATTAGAAACCGATCTAAATAAAGATCTAGTTCTTCCACTGGAAGTAAAGCTCTTTGAACTGAGGTATCTAGTTGACATTCCAGGAGCATAATCCTATGTGAAGGAGTCAAAAAAATACTTTTGAATGTTCTCTTGAAATCCCCGCTTGTGTAAGACATCTATCACCCAAGAGAGAGATTCTTGACATTTTGAAAAAAAAAACTCTGCAAAGATAAGCAAGTCATCTGCATATGGAAAAATGTGGATACCCTGTAGCCTGTCGCAAGCTATAACTGCAGCCAGACACTTTGTGAACTCTCTTGGTGCAGTGGATAGTCCAAAGGGTAAGACAAAGAACTGATAATGTGATCCAGACACACAAAACATTAAGACACGCCTGAAATTTGGATTAATAGGAATGTGATGATAAGCATCTTTTAAGTCTAGTGTTACCTGGAAAATTGAAAGAGGAAGAAGCGGTAACAGATTGTAAAGTGAAATCATTTTGAATTTCGGCACTATCAGAAACAGGTTTAGGAAAATAAGATCTAAAACTGGTCTCCAAGTATTTTCTTTCTTTGGCACTAGGACCATCCTTGAATTAAACCCTTCCCTGCCTGGGAAGGTGGAACTAGTTCTATCACTCGTTGGGACAACATGTGATGAAGAACACATGTAAACAAAATAGTCTGATCTGGGAGAGAGGAATGACTTCTTGGAAAGTAAGAATTTCCTCCTATTGCCAAATGTAACCTTCATGTATGATTTTCAAAACCCATTTGTTTGGAACAATTTGTTGCCAAAGAGAAAAAGGAGATTCAGACTTTCTGGATTGGGGCAGGGTAGGAGGGGGGTTTAAAAGGTCTCTTGAATAGTCATTCAGACTTGCTGGACTGTCCTTAGATATTGGGAGGATTAAACCTTCTTTTTAAAATTTCCCTTGCCATTTCGACTGACATGCCTGTTTATCTAAATCATACCTCTCAACCACTTACAGCAAGAAATCTGGACAAAGCCATAAATAATGGGGGGGGGGGGGAGACAAAGGCTCATAAAAGGGTAAATTTTTAAATATTGCTTATACAAACTTGGAAAGTTCATAGAATAACAGATTTTTCCATATCATAAATTTACGGAATGGTATGGAGTCTGAATCTCAAAGGTCTATTATTGTTTTCTGACTTCAATCCTCAATGATTTGCAAAAAAATTACAATTTTATTAGAAACAGGCCATAAATATGAGGCAAAAATCTGTACTGTTGAGAGGTATGACCTAATTTTGTGGAAACTGTTTATTTTGTTTTTTGCCAAAATTGGATGAGGAGAAATAAAATCCTTGGAGAATTTAGAAAAAGACAGCTGAAAAATCTTAGATATTCCCTGGATCAGCTTGCCCCTTTTACCACACACCTTTTGACCATCTCTGCAGCAGAGGGATCAAATACTAAATCCCTATCAAAGCAAGAATTTAAAATATCATTTTTATCATCATCTGGGAGGTTCTATAAATGCAATCACGCAAACCTCTTCAAAACAGTACCAATGGCCATAGCCAATTCAAATTTCTGAAAAATCAAAGTTTTAGAAGTATACACTTTTTCCCATACCTATCAATTCTCCCATCCTTATCAGAAAGAGTAATATTATAATTAACTAAGTGCTTAGCGACAGTGGAGTCAACTAAAGCTATAGCTGCTGGGTCAGGTTTGTGAATCCATCTATCCACCCACAACTCCTTTTCCCTGTCATGGTTGTTCTTCCATACCACACAAGTTTGGCAGTAGTGTATAAAAATTTAACAGGCTGAGGAACCTTATACATCCTATCTACCTGCTGAGGCTGGTTGACTATCAGGAAAACTGTAGGCAGTAATACACACATCCTCTAAAGGAGACACCAACTCAGTATTTTCTGAGGGACTGAGAAACCTTAGTGTTCTCCCACTGAAAACACTGACATAATCTAGCAATCGTGTCAGAGAAAGAGAATCCTCCACAGGGAGCATCAGAAACTGAGATCTACTCTGAGTACGAATCAGAAATCTGAGGAAAAACTTTGTATCTATCTATCCATCTTCCTGTTCAGATTCAGAATCTTGAATCTCTTTAGAAAAATAGGAATTCTTCTTTCTTTCACCAGAAACTACTTTACAAGAAGGATCAATAGCCTGAATTAAACCCTGAGCTAGACCCAGTAAACTATTTCTACTCAAAGACATTTCAGGAGGGGTAGATACATGCTTAGTTTTCTGTTTCTTTTTCACTGAAAAATGGGGTCAATCTTGTTACTAATGGAAGCAGCTGCTTCTCCAAGGATGGGCACAGCATTCTAACACAATGGGAAAAACTTCCCTGTTCCCTCTCCCTGGACCGACAAAAGTGGCTCTCCCTTGACCACTGAGGAGACCCCAACAGCCAAAGAGGATGTGGGTAAGCCCCGGTCCATTGTAGCTGTAGGTACTACACTAGAGTGATCTGGGGTAAAAGATCAGTGGACTGAGGTACAACAAATTGTCACAGCAGAGTCACCCACCTGTGAATGAGGCAAATTGCTAGCCTGCTGTGATAGAGAAGGTGATTTGTTTGTTTCTTTTTATGGCTGGAAGAAGGAATAATTGTGGGACTAGTAGTCTGTTCCACGGTCAAGCTGAAAATGGTGCTTCTTTCCTGGAGAAGACAATAAGCTATTGCATAAACACTACCAGAGCAATACTTTTTTGACAGAAAAACATGATGAAAACTTTTAAAACACTATGCCAGCCCCACAAAAGAAAAATAAACACAATTTCTCCACAGAATTTTTTTCAGTTACTTAATACTACTTTTAAACTGAACGAAACATGCATACTCCATTTAAAAGTTTGTTACAGTCTCAAGACAGTCCATTAAAACACATCACTCCTAACTTTAAAATAACTTTTCTTAACAGGAAAGTAATAAAACATAAACAAAATGAAAATGGAAGTTTTTCCCTATGCTTCATCTACAAGTTTGTTACAGTCTCGATACAGTCCATTAAAACAAATCACTACTAACTTTAAAATTACTTTTTTGAAGAGGAAAGAAATAAGATATTAATAAAATGAAGAAAATATTTTTTTCCCCTAAAGGGAACTTAGTCACCCAGCAAAGAAAAGCACAAGCCAAAAGTCAATCCTCAAATGCCTCAGGGAAGCATACTCTTCAACAGCAGTAAAGCTTCAAAGGCTCCGTGCCCAAACTTGTCTTTTAGTCAGCTCAGCTTCAGCTGCCTGGAAGTTTGATTACATGGAAGGTGCCTTGAAGCTTTGGAAGCTTGATGGCTGTTATCCTTGACAGGATATAACCAATATAGCTAAGGCTACTGCAGCAGTGATCAATATGATGAACATGTATTATTCCAACAGATTATTTATTTACTAATTATTTGTTCACTAGGTAAGTGGACTGGTCTATTGACCCTTTTCAGCCACAAATTGAGGTCAAAGAGGAGACAATGCATCACAGTATTTCAATCAACAACATTATACACAAAATGAATACATACCAGAATTCAGAACATAATGTTACGACTGAATGCAGATATGGTAAGATTACAAGATCCAGGAAGAGTGCATTGAGAAAAGAAAAAAAAAATATTTGCAAAATGCAAGCTAAGATATGCATAAAATACTGTGCAGTCATACATATAATACACAATTCCCTTTGCATGTGAAATATATACTTATGCCACATTAAGATGCTAATAAAACTTTCTTAAATGTATTCTATTATTCACTATACTTCTATGTAATTTGCTCTTTTTCTAAGAATTACACCTCTTTCTTTAATCTCCTTTACAATATTCATTACTTTTACATTTGGTTTAGATTTTGATTTCCATTTTCTAGCAATTGCTTTTTAGGTAGCCAGTAGCATTCAACTTAGTACACCCTTACTCTGTCCAGGCAACTCTTGAGTCTTTGAACTAACTCAAACTAAGCATTTCTTTCTGACAAAACACTCTGCAGGGAATTTGTAAAACCTGTGAACTCGTTACATTTCCAAAAAAAATGCTCCCAAAGATCTCTTTCTTTCCCATCACACCTCAAGCATTTGCTGTCTGCCTGAGGAATAATGAAGTCTGCTTGGAGTATAAAAATGTCTATGCAAAAATCCTAAACCTTCTAGCCTTTGATGTATACCTGGGGATGTCTTTTCATTGCTCCTTGGTAAATTGCCTTTCCAGCATACCCCTCAACCTCTTAGCACTATAAATCTGGATAAAGCCTAAAATAATGGGGGTCAAAAAAATTCTAAAAATAGCTACAGGTTTTAAAAATTGCTCCTATAAACTTAAACATTGCTAGAACAACAGGATTTGTGATAGGATGCATTTTCTGATGGATTTGAAGTCTGTAACTCAAATGTTATTATTTACTGACTTTAATCCTCAGTGATTTGCCACAAAGCCACACATTTTATGAGGATAGACTAAAAATATGAGGTAGAAATCTGGACATTTTGTGAAAATCTGGACCATTGAGAGGTATGCTTTCCAGTCTCTCTTCCCAACTTGTTTTACCTCCTCTGTTTCAATATTTTAGTTATAAGTCAGTTACATACCCTTCTAATTATCCTTTTTTAAACAGCTGCTTTTGTTCTAGATTCAACTAAAAACTCTTAACAGCTGGTCTTTTACTTAGCACTCCCCTGACCCTTACTCTTTGTCTATATTCTCTTTTCAGTCTCTGGTATGGAAGGTAATATCTAACCTGTAGTCTAAACTTATGCTCGTCTTCATCCTACTCAATTAACTTTACCTCTCTATCTCAGATCAAGTATCTTATTCAGAAAAAAATCATTTTGCATTGACAAAACGTATCAGATAATCAAAAGCATTACTTTTTTTAAAAACAGCTAGACTTGATGGCTCTAGGATAGCCAACTGAAAACAATAACGAGAAATGATCAGCAGCAGAAGCAAAATTAACTCAACAAAAATATTGCAAGACAAGTGAAAACTCACCACTGGTTGTAACTCAGCAGAAACCATTAAATGCGAACATGAAAGATCCAGGGTTTAAAATAAATAACTGCAGTGGACAACTTCCATGAAGAAAACTGCCCCTCTTGGAGTCCCTATATTTTTTAAATAAGTGATGTTGCTGATAGTTGGGAAAAGGGTATTTCCTTTACTACAGTAACTACAGTAAACAACCACATCAGTGTCAATGCATTCCTATCTTACTGTTAGATGGTTCATCATCAGCTTAACCAAAACAATGCATCGAAACTAGTTCAATTCTTGTAAGATTGTTCTAAATTATTTTTGGAGATTTTTCTTGCCCGCAGAGCCATCCATATAAGCTAATTTTCTAGGACTTCCAAAGCTTACCTTCTTTCCTTTATGAAGGAAACTCCACTTATTAATTTGGCCTCCTAGTGTATCTCTAAAGTGATTCTCACTTTTTAGTTCCATGGGCAGGATCAAAAGGGAGAAGGGCCAATTCTACTTCTGAGGTTTTGAGTTTTTGACATCAAGATGCAGGTGGGGCAAGGGGTGAAATATCCATTATGGTTTCCATTGTCTTTTTTCCTTCTTTTCCATCCATGTTATAAATGCATCTCCATGGCGCAGAGTCCATTAACTGTCTGGCTCTTTCTGAAGTGTGAGACTCAATACTGCATCCTGACAGCCCTATAATTAAACTGTAATGATTCCCCAAAAAATGTAAACAAATTCAAAAACAGTTAACATTTTAAATACCCCCCCCCCCTTGCAGCCCCTGAACAGGGAGGTCATGCTCTCAATTCCTCTGTTACACATGCACACATCATATATGTTTATATGTATATATGTGTGTGTGTGTGTGTGTGTGTGTGTGTGTGTGTGTGTGTGTGTGTGTGTGTGTGTGTGTGTGTGTGTGTGTGTGTGTGTGTGTGTGTGTGTGTGTGCATGTATGTTTGTAGATATGTTCTCCATAATACTAAATGTTCAAAAAAGAATGAAAGTTCTTTTTTTTTGCCAGCTGTTGTGTGTGCAAGATCACTGTACTGCTGGGACTGGGAATTTGCCCTTTCCAATGGTTGTGGAATCACAAAGTTGGAATATATAATTAGTGGGGAGGTGCATGAGGGCTTGCTGCAATACATAAACCAAAGTTTTACATTTTTCCCCCACTGGTTTTCAGATTCAGGTTCAATCTCTTTTTTTTTCTCTCTCTTTGCTCAGATGAGCATTTGCTTTTTCATTAGGTAATTGTATATATCAAACTCCAAGATAGTTTAACCTTGAAGAAAGGGCAAGGTTCAGAGAATCCACGGTTTTGGCATCAATATATACATACATGCATACATATGTTCATCTTAACTGCACTTAATAATTTCATTCTTGGCATCTCATTTATTTTGTCATTCTTGAATGATTAAGGGTACACTGCTCATGCGTTATCAGGTTCTGTATATTCTAAGCATAAGAAAGTAAAGCAAGCAAAGGGTGGAAAAAGGCATGATATTTGAGTATGGTCTCCAAAACATTTGCACCATTACATTACATATAAAACTCACCCACAATAATTAAGGACTTGACCACTTTGCAAAGTTGCTCTCAGTCCACTACAGATTACATTCCATCTGGTATATCTCTTCAAATTCAAAAACAGACATTGATGATTGCTGACATATTAACATTTTTACCTGATGTTGCTGCAGTGACGATAGGCTGTGGTACTACAAGAATGAGATACAGACCATTTATGACGAAGAGTAGAAAAGTAGAGGGAAAGTGACCGGATGACACTGCTGATCATATGGCCTATAGTCCACTCACTGTCCACATCTTGATTCGGATGTGTACTCTGCATCCTGATATGGATATGTATTACCTTTTCTACTAAACACTTCAGAGCTCCAAACCAATGGCTACCTCTATCTTTGATAGCCGTGCTTAGGAAGTAAGGGACTCGATATTTCAGTGAAACTATTTCCCACCTGGGTTTTCAAGATGAGTTCATTTCAATAAAAACATTCAGTGAAACATTACTAACATGTCCACAATGGCCATAGTTACACAATTTGCCTTGGATGTACATAATTCATACTTGTCTTGAATAACCATTTATTTGCCTTTGATTTAAAGGAACATCTGACTAGACAAAACATCTTTTCAGCATAGGTCCAGGTAGAAAAGCTCCGCATTATTTCCACAGGCAATTAACATGTGCTAGCAATACAACATTGACATACACATAATTTAATTTAGCTTTGTTGACCAGGAAAGTCCAACTGGGAAATGTCCTTTTTCAGCAGAGGCTCATGGAGAAAGCTACAGTACATTACTTTGCGTAGAATATAAAATTTACAAAAGCATGAGTTACATATGAGTTATCAAAATATACATGACTTATACAGAAATCAATTTTTAAAATAGAATTGCTGCAGTGTGTACAAGTTACTTTGTAGAAGGAGATGACACCTAGAAGAAAGAAATTTTGTGGAAAACATATTGGAGTATAATTATGTTTACAGTTTTTTTCTGTAAACAGATTAATGTAATAGTTAGGATGGTTAGTTGTAATTGAAGATGCCTGGAGGCATTAGAAGTAGGCAAGTACAATAGTACAGGGCAGGTTTTTAGTATAGAAAGGAGTGGTAAGGGCTATGAAATAGATGAAAAGTGTTGGTGGAAGGATAGATGGCCAGTAGTGATAAAGGAGATCACAGTTCAGTTATATTTTGGTTGGTGTGGTTTGATAGCAATTCTAAGGATAGAGAGTCAGAAAATAGAAAGAAAAGGTAGATTGAGATGTTATTTGGTTTAGCCAGGTGAGAGATATGCACATCCATGATTCTTATAGATGATGATTAAGGAACTTTTTAAACTTGCAGTATTTGTCAACTACATTTAGGTCTTTTCGTATGTCATTGCAGATATCTGAGATGTACTGAGAGTATAGTGAGCCTCCAGGTGAGTTATGTGATCTAGTTATACTAAGTTGTTGCTCTGGATATGAGATTCCTATTTGGGCACTAAGGTTGAAGAGTGCCTATTAGAGCACATGTTTTTGGTAAGTGCATGAGGTTGTATGTGGTTAGTAGTCTAAGTAGTTAAGTAGACTGAGCCCATTTAGTTATTCTTGGGCATGACAATGATGTGTCCTATATGTAAGGCTTGTGACAAATTTTGCAATTTTGTTATAGCAGAATAAGTCTGACTAGGTATGTGGTGTTTAAGTTAGTAAGGACTGTGAAAGTGTAAAGCAATGATGGAAGTCAGCAGGCTGAGGATAAAAAGAAGTTATGTACTCACAATAACGTTCCATCTGAGTAGCATATACTTCATTTTCTGCAACCTGTGGGTATTCGGATCCATGTCGGATCTGAGCCGGCAACATTTTATCAAGCATCTGCTCCAAGCTCCTTCCCTTACCCATAATCCCTCATCTTTCCTACCTTCCATCAGATTGAGTTTGCCACTAACCAAACTATTAGCAACTCAATAACATTAACCTAGAACAGGTTCGGGAGAAGGAGGGAGGGACGGTTGCAGAAAATGAAGTATAACTACTCAGATGGAACGTTATGGTAAGTACATAACTTCTTTATCTGTAGTAGTTAACTTCATTTATCTGCAACCTGTGGGACAGAGTCCCCGGCTACCAAAACTCCTGGGAAGCCCTCATGGAAGGATATTCCTGAGCACCGTAGAGCCAAAGGATGCTCTCCCTCTAGAGATCAAATCCAACTTATAATGAGAAATAAATGTATGTGACCTTGCGCAGGTCGCTGCTGCACAAATATCATCCAGAGAAACCCTAGACCAAAAAGCAGCAGAAGTTGCCATAGATCTGGTAGAATGAGCTTTAATAGGACCAGGTGGGGATAGGCCTTTATCCCTATAGACTTGCAGTATACATTGTGTAATCCACCTAGCTAAGGAAACCTTGGAAATGGCCTTGCCCCAAAAGGGTCTAGAAAAGTACATGAATAATTGGTCAGACTTACAAAATTGTTTAGTCCTGTGTAAATAGAAATGAAGCTGTCTATGAACATCTAGCAAGTGCAGCTTATATTCACCCCTATTCTGGAAATTTGGAAAGAACACAGCAGATTAATCATCTGGTTAATATTAGATTCAGAAGCCACTTTCGGTAAGAAAGAAGGGTTCGTATGAAGCGAAACTCTGTCTTTATGAAAGATCAAGTAGGGGTCACGGCAGACAAAGCTTGGATCTCAGAAACCCTTCTAGCTGAGGTAATGGCCACTAGAAAAGCTATCTTCCAGGACAGGAATTTTAAGTCTACTGATGCTGCTTGTTCAAATGGGGGTGCCACCAATGCCTGCAGAATTAGAGTTAGGTCCCAAGGAGGGACAGAATTCTTAACCGGGGGACACAAGAGAAAAGTACCTTTTAAAAAGGCCTTGCACAATCTCAAAGAGGCCAGAGCATTGAGATTTTCACCAACATGAACATTAGATATGGCTGCCAGTTGTACTTTCACTGTGGAGGAACTAGCCCCTTGTTAGAAAATATAGGACAAAAACTCCAACACTGCAGGAACCAGGGCTGTAAATGGATCTGATCTATGTTTCTCTGAGAAGCCCAAATAGAGAAGTGTTTCCATTTGCTGCGATAAACCTTCCTAGTGGAAGTTTTGAGGGATGCCACTAGAATATTCTTTACCGAAGATGATATACGGGAAGGCCTAGTAATCAAGGGAACTGGAACAACCAAGCCATCAGCTTGAGGCTGTCCAGATTTTGCGGACTGATGCCCAAGGGATGGGAGATGAGATCTAGGCAGGGATCCAGAATCCGTGGAGGAGTTAGAGCATGAGACCAGAGGAAGGGGAACCACACTTGACGAGACCAGAATGGGGCAATGAGGATCACTTTGCACCCCAGTCGGTAAGCTTTATGAAGAAACTTCGGAATGAAAGGTAGCGGGGATAGGCATACAGTAACCTGGGAGGCCAAGCATGGATGAGAGTGTCTCTGGGGGAGTCCCCTGGGGAGGGGATCAGAGTGAAGAACTCGCTGCACTTTGTGTTGGAAGGAGATGCAAAGAGATCACAGCAAGGGTGACCCCATGCTAGGAAGATCTCCTCCACTACTGACTGTTTCAGAGACCACTCATATGGCATTAGAATAGCCCGACTCAGTCTGTCCACTAAAATGTTGGAGCATCCCAGGATGTGTGTTGCAATCAGAAACCGACTGGTAGAAATTGCCCACTCCCATACTCTCATGGCCTCGTGGCAGAGAGGGTAAGATCTGGTCCCTTCTTGTTTGTTGATGTAACAGACATGTTGTCTGACTGAACTGCAATCATCCCCGGGGGAAGAACAGCGTGAAAGGCTTGCAACACTAAAAGCACTACCTCATCTCCAGAACATTGATATGCAATCTGCTTTCAGTCTGGGACCATGTGCCTTAGACCATCCTTCCCAAAAAGTGCCCCTCCACCCGAGCTGGGAGGCGTCCGTGGTCACTGTGGCTTGGGTTGGGCATGTTAAAAATGGATGACTTGCCAAGATTTCCAGTGATTGGAGCCACCAAAGAAGAGAAATCTTGCAGGCTCTGCTGATCCGTATAGGGTAGTCCATGGGGAGGTCTAACCAAGACCACTGAACTGCCAAGGTCCACTGAAGCACCCTCATGTGAAAGCGCGCACATGGAAGAATTGAAATTGCTGCAACCATGGAGCCTAGGGCTTGGAGAACATCGCTCGCCATTGATGTCCTGGGGCCAAGGATCACTGACACATGGACCCGTAGGCTCTGGACACTGTCCTGGAGTGAGAAAAACTTGTAATAGTAGAGTGTCCAACCATGCCCCTATAAATTCCAAGGTCTGTGTCAGGTTTAAGCGGAGCCAGCACCAGGTTAAAGGCAAGCAGAAAACTATCTTTTATTGTGGCATGATAAAATGAAGCATTGCAAACCAGTTTCGGTCTAAACAATAGCCTTCATCAGTGCAGAGAAAAAATGTTTCACCACAGCCCCCAGGGTGTTTACCAAGGTTATGGCAGTATTAGCAGCTCACCTGAGGCTTTAATGAATTCAGGTGTTTCCTTACCTAGATGATTGGCTCCTCGCTGCTGCCACCAAGCATCTACTTTGCATGGCCAGAGACTCCTTCCTGCATCTTGCAGTCAATCTAGGGATTACCATCAACATCTCCAAGTCCCGCTTAACATATGAACTGAGCTCCAAGTAGCAGCTTCTAGAATGTCTCTGGTAGGAACCCCTCTAAGAAAGGCTGCAGAAGTAGATGCAGCTCTGGTGGAATGAGATCTGATCCCCTTGGGGACAGGTTTACCATGGTGCATATAGCAGAAACAAATACAATGGCTTATCCATTTGGAAATAGTCTGCTTTGAAATAGCCTTTCCCTCTGCCCCTGCAGCAAATGCCAGCAGTAATTGTTCAGATTTTCTTAGATATTTTGTCCTGTTTAAGTAGAATCTTAGTTGTCTGTGTACATCCAATGAATGCAAAATCTGCTCACCCTTGTTCTGTGGATTTGGGAAGAAAGTTGGCAGATGAATGGTCTGATTAAGGGCCATACTAGATACCACTTTAGGCATAAAGGATGGATTGGTCCTGACAGCCACCCTGTCAGGGTAAAAAATAATAAAAGGCTCCACTGCCATAAGAGCCTATAGTTCTGAAATCCTTCTAGCTAAAGTGACTGCTAAAAGAAAAGCTGTTTTCCAAGAGAGGAATTTTAGGTCTGCAGTAGCAGCTGGCTCAAAAGGAGGTAGAGAAAGTTTTTCCAAAACAAAATTGAGGTCCCATGCAGGTGTTGGTGCTCTCCTGGGAGGTCTTACATTTTTGGCCCCTCTGAGGTACTACTTTAGCAGAGAATGAGAAAAGAGGGGAGGCTCTGTGTTGTAATGAGCTGAAATGGCAGAGGCATGGATTTTTATGGAAGAAAAAGATAGGCCCTTGTGAATCATCTCAGTTAAGTATTGCAGAATCTGAGGGATATTGGGCATTGCTGTGCTTATTCCTTGTGCTTGGTTCCAGGCACAGAATCTTTTCCATTTGTCAGCATAAGATTTTCTAGTACTAGGCCTTCTAGCCTCCAAAATGACATCCATCACAGGCTTGCTGAGAGATGTAACTAGTGAAATTAGTTGAGAAGCCATGCTGCAAGATTCAAAGTTTGGAGCTGAGTGTGCAGAATTTGATAGTTCTGCTGAGACAGCAGGTGAGATGTCTGAGGCAGGTACCACGGAGGAAGGTGCGACATATTGCGCAGGAGTGGGTACCAGCATTGGTGAGGCCAATCTGGAGCAATCAGAATCATTTTTGTTTTTTCCTGTCTGACTTTTAGTAAGACCTTGGAGAGCAGAGGCAGAGGTGGAAAGGCATATACTGATAGGTTTTTCCAGCTAAAGGATAGAGCATCTACTTTCCAAGATTTTTTGTGATGAATTCCTGTGCAGAATTTGTCCAACTGATAGTTTTGGGATGAGGCAAAAAGATCTATGTCTGGGCTCCCCCATTTGCGTGCCAACATGTTGAAGATTTGTGGATCCAGTTTCCATTTGTGTGGGTCCATAAGATTTCTGCGTAGTTCGTCTGCCAGAGTATTTTGCTTTCCTGGCAGGAATTGAGCTTGCAGATGTATTTGATAGGTCAAGGCTGTGTTCCACAATGCCACGGCTTGCCTGCAAAGGGGGTAGGAATGTGTACCCCCCCCCCCTGCTTGTTTATGTACCACATGACTGTGGTGTTGTCTGTCTTTATCAGTAGTTGTCCTGGATGAAGATAGTCCTTGAAGGCTGTCAGAGCATTCTGTACAGCTAGCATCTCTTTCTGATTGATATGTAGATCCATTTGATTTGGGCCATTGGTCCTGAATGAATCTCCCTGCCAGATGCGCACCCCCCCCCCCAAGCATAGTCTGATGCTTCTGTAGTCAGGGTTTGGGCGGCAGGGGATGGAATGAATGACAGTCCTTTGTTTTGGTGGCAGGCCTCTGCCCACCATAGGAACTCTAGTTGCAGGCAAGGAATTATAGGAATCATTGTTTCCAGGCTGTGACAATGTTGACTCCATAAGCTTTTTAGGTACCATTGAAGTTTCCTCATATGCAGTCTTGAATATGGAATTAGAAGAATGCAGGAGGCCATGAACCCCAAGGCCTGCAGAATTTGTCTTGCAGACAGCTGGGATTTTGTGGCCAACTGTTTGAAGTAAGTCATCAATTGAATTTGTTTTTCTGGCATAAGGTAAATCATCTGGGCAGTTGTATTCAAGCTTGCACCCAGGAATGTAATTATTTGAGAAGGTACCAGTTGTAATTTCTTTTCGTTTATGGTGTACCCTAGACAAGTTAGAAGCCTTTTTACAAACACCAGATGTTTTAGAAGAGTGTCCTTGCTTTCTGCCTGAATTAGACAATCGTCCAGGTATGGATAAATTTGAATATTTCTTTGCGTGCAAAATGCAATTACTGGTGCCAGGCACTTTGTGAAGACCCTGGGTGCAGTAGATAAGCCAAAGGGCAGTCCAGAGAACTGGTAATGCAAATAGCCTGCTTTGAAGTGGAGGTATCTCAGGCAAGATTCCCTGATTGGGATATGCAGGTATGCCTCTTTTAAGTCTAGCATTACCAACCAGGCATCCTTGCCTAGCATAGGTACTAACTGCTGGAGAGTCAGCATCTTGAATTTTGGAATGTCCAGAAATGTATTTAGAATGGATAAGTCCAGGATTGGACGCCATGATTTGTCTTTTCTGGGTACCAGGAAAAGTCCTGAATAAAAACCTTGTCCCTTTTCCTTTTCTGGTACTGGTTGAATAGCCCCCATATTCATGAGGGACATAACTTGTTTCTGGGCATCTGCCCACTGATTTGGAGGCAGGTCTGGCCATCCATTTGGGACTGGCAACGTGTGGAAATGAAATCTGTATCCCTGGGATACTATATTTAAAACCCATTTGTCCTCGGAAATCAATTGCCAGTTTTGTGCAAGAAGTGCCAATTTTCCCCCCAAAGAGGCAGCCAAAAGATAAGTGCTTGGTGATTGCAGTGGAAAGTCATTGAGACTGTTTACCGTAGGAAGGTGCCTTGTTACTTCCAGATTTGGAGGTGGAGGCACCCCATTGCTTTGTTCTATAAGTTCCTTGCAACTGAAACCTGGAGCCTTTGGAATGTCTGGGTTTAACCTGAACAGCTGTAGTGGGTACGGGAAAGGACCAGTTCTTAGTAGGCCAGTGCTTACTGAACCTGGGTGGCTGCACTTATAGGAAATCTTTCACAGTTTGCATAGATTTAGCTTTATCTTCCATCTTTTTCAAAACTTCTTCAGCCTTATTACCAAATAGACTGTCCTGTTGCAAAGGGAGCATCCAACAATTTTGCTTTAACATGGTCAAGCAGACTTTGCTCCTTGAGCCATGCATGCCTTATCACAGATCCATTTACAGCAGCCCTGCAAGAAGCCTCCAAGGAATCAAAACCACATTGCAAAGTATGCTTTCCAACTTGTTCAGCTGAATGCAATAAATCCTGCAACTCTTTATTTTCCACACAGTCAGAAATCAACAATCATCTTCTGTTTAAGTAAACCCATGACATGCTGTTGATATTTAAGCATATGAAATTGACAGTTTAAAGCCCTGATTGCCAAGGTTGCAGACATGTAAACCTTCTTACCCCATCTATCCAGCACCCTGGAATCTCTATCAGAAGGGGTAGGATGTTTAGCAGTAGATGCCTTAACACCCTTGGGACCCTGAGAAATGGTTTCAGGGTCAGCAGTAAGTTTTTTAAAAAGGAATTTATGGGAGTCAGGAACCCTGTAGTATATGTCTGGCTTACTAGGAGCTGGAGGCAGGGAATCAGGAGTCATACTGGATTCTGTGAAAATATCATCAACAATGTCTAGAACAGGAGGTATAGCCAAAGGCCTATGCTAAGGAAGAAGAAGAAAATCCCTAAGTCTCTCTTCAGATTCTGAGAAATCCTGACTCTCCCATTGAAAGTGTTCCCTTAAGGTATGCAAAGTTTCTCCAAAAGAAAAATCCTCAGGAGGAGAAGCAGAAGGGATGGAATCTTCTGCCTCAGAGTCCTCATAAGTGGGAATAGATAATTCCTTATCAGCAGAAATAGAAACCTGATCTGAAGATTCATAGTCAGTGACTTACCTAGGCCACTTAGCAGGAGGGGGATGGGTACCCCTGATCAAGGTAATTAAATCCACAGCCATTTTGATCATTTGTTTTTTTAGGCATTGGGACCTGTGCACATGGCCCAAGCGTCGGTTTTCTAGACATAGAAGTAGTTTTTGGCCTTAGTTTTGAAGATGTCGTTGGTTTAATATACAAATTGTTAGGCCTGAAAACACCCTCAGAAGCTGGTGCCTGCTCAGCAGCTCCGGACCCATCTAAGGTAGAGACATCCACGGGTTCAATACTTAAAGTATCTTGCGGCACACCGGACTCCGAATGGGTCTCAGTAGACGGCCTGCGAATCAAAAGTAGCGGGTATCAGGGGCTGTGAAAGCACCTCACTGAGTACTGGTAAATCGGAGACTGGCTTAGGAGAAGCTTCGACGTCGGTTTTGGACCTCGACGGTCTATCTCTATCCTTTTTTTTGTGTTTTTTAGGTATTCCGGTAGTCGGATTGCTATCCGACAACATTTCTGGATAATTAAATCTTAAGCCAAAATATTTAGAAGCAAAAATATACAGACGTTTAATAGTGCGTTGATTAAATTTAGCAGAAAGCCGCACAAGGCACGTTGTGGTCAGGGCCTAGGCTAGGAATACAGTACAAATGAAAATCCTTATGAGGTATTTGCTTCCCAGAAGTAATGCAATTATTAACTTTTACTGACATCGGTAAGGAGCAAGAAAAAGTTTCCCCAATGGGGTACTTAGCTTTTAGTAGAAGACTTTGGTTCTGAAACTTGAAAATGAAAATTTCAGGAGTCGACCGGCTGGCACTTGCAAACTGCTTCTGCTTTGGGCACTGTGCAGCAAGAAAGACTGATATAATGGCATTGGCTGCATGTTTTAAACCCCTGACGACCTGATGTCATGGAAGAAGGGACAGCAACCGGCGCAGGATCAAAGACTTTGTTAATCAGGCCGACTGAGGGCAACCTGCCAACAGATTACCCCAAATGTAATGACTGCAACAGTGAAACATGAAGAACATCTACAGGTTGCAGATAAATGAAGTTAACTACTTCAGATTGGCTTTCTTGTGGTCAGTAAGGTTCAGTAAGGTATTGTTTTCCCCTGTAGAGAGATCCCAGATGTGGTGCATCTTTTTGACTGATTGTAAGATATGTTCACCAAATTTCAGGTTGCAATCAATTATGACACCTAGTACTTTATCATGGGTTACTGTTTCAATTATTGTGTGGAGAAGACTCAGATAGCACTAGTGACAGAATTCACCTGTATCAAACAATTACCTCACAGAGATGAAAGGAAAATATGCTGCTGATGGCTACCTGTATCACTACAAGCATAGCTCCAGAGGGAAAAAATAATGGTGCTGCATCTCAAAAGTAATAAATGGGGGGAAGTGGTCACAATGCTTCAGAGGGAAAAGATGAAGCACTGCTCAACCCCTCCAACTATGCACCAAATGCCACCAGAGTGAGTGTGTACATTTTAAGCAAAACATTTAAGGATGAGCAGCAGCTTATTGTGACCCCCCCCCCAAACCAAGTTATATACAATGCAAATGCAGGAAAACCAAACAAGGTGATACAGGCCAAACTTCCATCCAAGTTATGATAACAGGCCAGCAGGTTAAAGCAGAACTGGCTGCTTGATGTCTCAGAGATGGCACTAACAATTGCTTGCATTGCCCTAAAACAGATGCCTTGGTGGGTGATATTTTGGATCTATATTATAAAGTCGAAGCTTTAGGCAATCAAATACCTAAAGCTTGACACCTAAACAGTGAAAGCTGTAAACATTGAATGGCCACTTCCACAAATTCTTTCGTAGATAATTTGCTTGGCCAGAAAAAAAAATTCAAACCCTAATCAAGTGGGGGGGGGGGTGTACCCCCCCCCCCCAACTAAATATACCAACTCCAAGATTACTCTACAGTGGAGAAAAGGTAAGATTCCCGATAATGGCCAAGCAAATTCTTTCCCTACAAAAGAATTTGTGGAAGTGGCCATTCAATATTTACAGCTTTCGCTGTTTAGTTGCCAATCTTTAGGTAATCAATTACCTAAAGTTTTGATCACCTAATATAGACCCGATATTTCCAATCATGGCATAGTTGAGGTAGTCAGCAACACTTTCATGAAACCCCTTCTGTATGCTCCAACATCTAAGCAAGGGTAGGCAATAAGGTACACTGTTCCAAATGATACTGGAGGGTGTTCATATATGATGAATTTTATTTATCCTTTGTTGACCGGGTTAGTCCCACTGGGATAGCTGCCTCTCTTCAAGGGTGACCTGAGGTAGTATTTACACTAGGAGAAATTTGGTCAGGGCATCAAGCAACTTCCTCTACTCCTTGATAGGTGTTGTGGGATATTTCACATCCACATGCGATATCTCCAACTCAAGCAGATGGGCCCTCTAACATCTTATCCAAAGGATGCCACACAGTAGTGCAGCATTCCTCTTATGAGGCACTGCACTGTTAGCAATCCATCTACTTGGTGTGGGAATAAAACCTATAGCCTTTGGCACCAAAGACAAGTGAGCTACCTGTTATGCAGATGACACCAAAATAATGAAAGTGCATTATGTCAGACTTCAAACTTAGGAGAAAGGCCTTTCCTGACAGTATTCCTAAAAGGTACTTAGTTCACCTCACACAAGATGTCTTGGCGACAGACGCAACATCATGGGCTGGTCAGGGTATATAGCAATTTCTCAGACATACAAATTAAGGTACAAACTACCAGCACTGGTCATCTTGCCTGCCTCCAATATTGCACCTGACAAAAGCATCTGCTGAAATGGCAGAGTTGATGATATGTTGAAGGAATGCCAATCAGAGGTGGGAAGACGTAGGACAGGAAACATTTTATCAACCACCCACTGTTTTTACAGCCCAGGGTCAGCTTGCAGAAGGGAAAAGTGCCTTGCACAAATTCCAGCAGTGAATGGCATAGGTGGCTATGAATATTAATGAGTACATGGCAGATCTATCTTTGTGAATTACTATGTCTGATGTAATTTGAGGAAGACCCAAGCTGACATGCATCAGAAGGGTATTGAGCAGGTCCTGCCAAAATCACCAGCATGTAACGAAAGTCAGCTGTGTGAGACAAGGCTGCAAACCATGCTACTGAAAAGGACCCACCCACAGAACCTTTAAGTTCTTGCAGATCATAGACCATAACCTTCCATTACAAGTCACAGAAGCTCCATCAAGATATACGCGGTGCTACAGACCATCAAGCAGTGCAAGTCTGTAACACCAAGCACTCAACATCCAGCAACCCCTGAACACTGTAACAAACTAAACATACTGCAGAAAGCACTTGCATATGCAACTGTATGCATCTTTGATACGTAAATACTTTGTCTTGTGTATAGAGGTATGAGTAGAAGCCTCCTTTGTCTCTACGTATACATATCTGTACACAGAAATCAAGATGAGTGAAAATGTAAGCACACACATCTATTACATGGTTGTGCCTGCTGGCCAGTTATTAGGTGGTGTTGGTTACATATTCAGTCTTCAATCCATAGTAAGCAAGGATTTCCCTTGGTGTTGCCTATAAAAATATCTGAACCTCAATGATCAACTAAATTTCTAATAGTCACCAAGCGTCTCCATTAATCTATATATAGGTGAAACAAGCATTGCACCTTTCACTTGTACAGTGTGTAATTTAACACCAGTACTCCTTGTGTCCACTGTATGTATAAAAGATATCCCTTTAAAAGGGAAGTAAAATAGTGCTGACAATTAGACCCGCATATCAGTAAAGGTGTATAATAGAAGGGTCTGTGTACATCAAGTTAAAAGTCTGAAAGACAGCATTATCACTCATGGAGAGTGGTTTAGAAGCCCACAGTAATAACTCTGAAGAAAACACATTGTTCAAAAGCTGATACTGAAACAGAAAAGGAACTTGTTTGCATGGATGAAACCAAATCAGAGGCTGTGTGTGTTTTAGTAGTGTTCAGCATCCAAGTTTGATAAAAGGTACTTAAATGACTGTCACAGCCCACATTTTTTTTTTTAGCAAAACTAGCCTTTCAGTTCTGGATGGTGAATAAAACTGCTCTGTGAGCTGCACTAATCTTCTGACATATAACATTCCTAGTACTTAAAATAATCCGTATTATGATATTCAGGTCCCTCTACTGTATACAGGGAACAGGTTTCCATTCCCGGGTTGTAAACAGCATGATTCATCACGTTAAGGAACAAATATTTTCCTGCGATTCATTTCCTCAGAGCCCACAGTGTTGGGTTTGAATGAACCTTGTGATACCATTTTGTGGGATTTGCCTGGCTTTTACATAATCTCGCTCATTACATTTCAAGGTTCTGGAACAAGGAAAATTGCACACAGGTATTGGCAGCGAGGTTAAACATGATGAGGAACACTATCTCAATAGAACCCTTCTCAAGGCAAGCAGTAGTTCCTTTCCGTGATGAATCAAGCTGTTTACTATATGGCATATTAATAATATGGTAGGGTGGTGCAGCGGTTAGCGTTGTCACCTCACAGCAAGAGGTTCTCCCATTTGATTCTTGGCTGGAGGGCTTTCTGTGTGGAGTCTGCATGTCCTCCCCAAGGTCGAGTGATGTTTAAAGACATGCAGGTAGATGCGTGCATGAATGGGTGTGCCTTCTTTGAAGGTTAGGCGTCGGGCTGGCAACTCGTCACCGTAAAAATCCACTGCCAATCATTAGCAGACCGGAGTTACGCTGTGGCGACCCCTAACCAGGAAAACCCGAAAGACATTCGTTTTAATAATATGGTAGGGAGAAAAATACCTTCTGGGAAATGTGTAGAATGTAATGTAGGTATTTATTGACACTTTATTACCTGGAAAGTAGGAGCCCATTTTCAGCAGAGGACAAGGAAGAAAAGCTCCAAAGTATTGCAAAATATTTTAAAAATATTAATTTTACAATCTTCAAAAATATAAAACATTTACAATATAATTATACCAAACTAGGCATATGAAAAAAAGAAGTTATGTACTCACCACGTTCCATCTGAGTAGTTATACTTCATTTTTCTGCTTCCTGTGGGTATTCGGATCCGTATAGGATCTGAGCCGGCACCTTTTTTTCTCGCATCTGCTCCAAGCTCTGAGCTCCTCCCCCTACCCATAATGCACTATCATCTCCTACCTTCCCTCAGATCGAGTTTGCTGCAACTAATTACATAAGCAACTCAGCCCAATGAACCGAAAACCTGTAAAAACAGGACAAGGTTCAGGGGATGGAGAGAGGGAAGGCTGCAGAAAAATTAAGTACAACTAAGATGGAACGTTATATGGTGAGCACATAACTTCTTTATCTGAAGTAGTTAACTTCATTTTATCTGCAACCTGTGGGACAGAGTCCCCAGCTACTTCAATCCTGGAAGGCCCTTATGGAAGGATATTTCTGTGCACCGCAAGCCAATGGATGCTCTACCCCTAGAAATCAGATCTAATTTGTAATGGGAAATTAAGGTATGTGAATTGGCCCAGGTCACTGCTGCACAAATGTCATCCAAAGGAACCCTAGACCAAAAAGCAACAGAAGTCACCATGGACCTGGTAGAGTGAGCTTTAACAATACCAGGAGGAGATAAACCTTTTGTTTTGTAGGCATGCAAAATGCAAAGAGTGATCCATCTGGCCAAAGAAACTTTAGAAATAGCTTTTCCCAGAAAAGCTTTGGAAAAGGAAACAAACAGCTGGTCAGCCTTGTGGAATGATTTTGTTCTATGAAGATAGAAGCAAAGTTGTCTATGAACATCTAACAAATGAAATTTGTATTCACCTTTATTTTGGAAGTTAGGGAAGAAAACAGGCAGATTAATGGACTGGTTTATGTTTGTTTCAGATGCCCACTTTGGGTAAGAAGGAAGGATTAGTACAGAGAGACCCTATCCTTATGGAAGACCAAATAAGGAGGCATGGCAGACAGAGCTTGAAGCTCAGATACCCTCCTAACAGATGTAATGGCGACTAGGAAGGCTGTCTTCCAGGATACAAATTTCAAATCCACCGAAGCTGCAGGTTCAAATGGAGGAGCCACCAATGCCTGTAAGACAAAGGTAAGGTCCCAAGGAGGCACTAAATCCTTGACAGGATGATGCAACAGAAAAGTGTCTTTAAGAAAAGCCTTACACAGCCTAGAGGAGGCTAAGGTAATGTTGTCTTCACCAACATGAAAATTAGAAATGGCTGCCAATTGCACTTTCACTGTGGAAGAGCTAGCTCCTTGCTGAAAAATGCCAAACAAGAAATCCAACACCGCTGGAACAGCGGCAGTAAAGGGATCCAGTTCCCTCTGTGAGGCCCAAATGGAAAAACACTTCCATTTACTGCGATAAAGTTTCCTAGTAGAATCTTTAAGAGAAGCCACCAGAATGGATTTTACCGGGGATGAAAGACCAAGAGCCCTGGCAATCAATGGAACTGGAGCAACCAAGCTGTCAGCTTGAGGCTGCCCACGTCTGGCGGACAGGCAACCGACGGATGGGAGATTAGATACGGGCAGGGATCCAGAACCCACGAAGGAGCTGAGAGATGAGACCAAAGGAATGGGAACCAAACCTGATGAGGCCAGAACGGGACAATGAGGATAACTTTGCATCGCAGCCGGCAAGCTTTCTGAAGAACCTTCAGAATGAGTGGTAATGGTGAATAAGCATACAGAAACTCAGGGGGGCTAAGCGTCTCTTGGGACTTCCCCTGGTAAGGGAATCAGAGTGAAGAACTTGCTGCACTTTGTGTTGGAAGGAGATGCGAAGAGATTGCAGCAAGGCTGACCCCATGCAAGGAAGATCTCCCCTGCTACTGACTGTTTCAGAGACAACTCGTGCGGCATCAGAATAGCCCGACTCAATCTGTCCGCTAAAATGTTGGAGCACCCCGGGATGTGCGTTGCTATCAGAAACCAACCGGTGGAGATCGCCCATTCCCACACTCTCATGGCCTTGCGACATAGGGGGTAGGATCTGGTTCCCCCCTGCTTGTTGATATACCAGACAACAGACATGTTGTCTGACTGAATTGCAATCAATCCGAGAGGAAGGACAGTGTAAAAGGCTTCCAACGCTAAAAGCACTGTCCTCATTTCTAGAACATTTATGTGCAACTTGGTCTCTGACTGGGACCACGTGCCTTGGCCTGTCCTTCCCAAACAGTGCCCCCCCACCAGAGTTGGGAGGTGTCCGTGGTCACTGTGGCTTGGACTGGAGATGACGCGAAGGGGCGTTCTAATATCTCCGGTGAATTTAACCATCAAAGAAGGGGCATCCTGGAGACGTGACTGATCCTGATCGGAAATTCCATGGGCAGGTCTAGCCAAGACCATTGAACAACCAGAGTCCATTGAAGAACCCGCATATGAAGGTGCGCACAATGGAGAATCGATATGGAGGCAGCCATGGAGCCCAGTGCTCGGAGAACCTCACTCGCCTTTGGAGACTTGAAGTTCGCTATCTGAGCTATGTGGCACCCGAGGTGTAAGATCCTGTCTGGAGTTAAGAATACCTTCATCTGCAAAGTGTCTAGCCATGCCCCAATGAAGTCTAGAACTTGTACTGGTTGCAATTGGGATTTCTGAACATTGACTGTAATTCCCAGTAGGTCTGCCAACCGAATGAAATAATCTCGGGCCAGACAGAGGTGATGCTTGTTGGGTGCAGCGAAGAGCCAGTCATCCAGGTAAGGAAACACCTCAATACCCTGAAGCCTCAGGTGAGCTGCTACAACTGCCATTACCTTAGTGAATACCTTGGGGACTGTGGTGAGATCGAAGGGTAGGGCTCTGAATGGAAAATAACTGGCTCCCAGCTGGAAACGCAGAAACCTCCTGGAGCTTCTGTGGATCTTGATGTGGTAGTAAGCATCTTGGAGGTCTAACGAGCACATTCAGTCGCACTCTCTGAGATAAGGTAGAATGGACTGTAGGGTGACCATCTGGAATTTCTATTTGGCTACAGACAGGTTCAATGTTAACAGGTCTAGAATGGGCCTGAGGTCCCCCATCTTTTTTGGCACTAAAAAGAACCTTGAGTAGACGCCTGATCCGGACTCATCGGGGGGGGGGGGACCTGTTCGATGGCTCGTTTGAGAAGCAGCTTTGAAACTTCTAGAGCTGCGGCCTCCCTGTGAGTGGGTGGAACATCCGGGAGGTGTTTTAGAATATTTGGAGGGGCAACAAATGGGATAGTGTAACCTCTGGATATAATCTGTAACACCCAGTGATCTGTGGTAATGGACTCTCATGCCGCTGGGTGTAAGGACAATCTTCCCCCGACTGCCTCCAGAGTAAGACAGCCGGGGAACCACTCAGGGCTGCTGACTGGGTCTATCAAAAAAAGGTTCCCTAGACCCACAATTCCTGGGACCCCCTCTACCTCTGAGTTGGCATCGATCCTGTCCCCCTCTCCCTCTGGGGGAATAGTTGTCCTGAGAATCCTGGGAAAACTGATATTTTCGGAACCACATCTTCTGCCCTCTTTGATTCCGAGAGAAGGACTGCTGAGGGTTAGAGAAGCGGATCCCGACAGCAGACAAAGTCTTTGCGTCCTTTTCACTCTGGACAAGTGTGTCACGTACTGTTTTCCCAAAAAGGGAAGAACCGTCATAGGGAGCGTTAATAAACGATGCCTTGAAAGGGTCTTCGAACTGACACAACCTGAGCCAGGCATGACATCTCATGGCTATGCCTGTTCCAGCTGCCCTAGCTGCTCCTTCCATGGCATGGGAAAGGAGCCGCATAGACATGTTTGAGACTTGACTTCAGAGTAGACATTTTCTCAGAGAACAACTGTTTGTCCTGTGGCGATAAAGACTCTGGGGGCGACTCAGCGAATTCCGATGCAAGGTTTCACTGACGCCAGATGACATGTGCCAAACAGTTCAGCACATGGATTGAAAAGGTCACTGAGGAATAGATGCACTTCCCAAACTTATCCACCGACCGGGACTCCTTGTCTGGAGGGTGGACTGAGGAACTCTCCGGTGCTAATTCCTTCTTGGTGGCTGCTGCGACCAACATAGCATCAACTGGGGCTCCTTTGGACCAAGATTGTCTGTCGGAAGGGGGAGATAAAATTTTGTCAGGGTGTTTGGGGATAGGCTCTATGGTGTCAGGCTCCTTCCATGCCCATGTGGTGGTAAGGTCCACCAAGGGGTCCGCTGGCAGGGACACCCAGGACGTAGATGGGCCCATGCCAAAGGCCTCCAGGAACATTGACTCATCCTCAGAAGGTTTTGGGGATGACCAACCTCCCCTCTGGTAGAGGATCTCCATGATTTCTCTGAAGGAGACGTTTTCAGGAGGTGACCTGGAGGAACCTTCTCCTTCATCTAAGTCAGTGTCAGTATTGAGGGACTCGGGGGAGTCCAAGTGCCTCCTTTTGCACTTGCGCTTACGGTGACCCTCTTCAGTGGGACTTTCAGAAGACGATTCGTGAGCCAAGGAACTCAAGGTAACAGCCGGAGTCGAGGTTGGAGGAACCATCGGCACCGAGCTACCAGCTCAGAAAATCCTCGGATCCAAGAGTCCTGAAGCCGAAGCATGGATCGGGAAAGGAGAGATGGGGCAGAAAAAGGGCATGGAGGTCCCCCCTCCAGAGGGAGAGGGGCCTGGCAAGACTCACATCTGTATTTGGGTCTGAATCCTGTCCATGTCCAAGTCCGATAAGCCCAGAGTCTATCGTGAAGAGGCCAGACTCGGATCTGGCTGGTCTGCGCAATGATGGGGAGGAAGGCCTCAGATCCGAATGTTCCAACGGCTCCGGTGAGAAATGACAAGACCGGAGCCATGGAGAAACTGGCCTCATGGCCTTAGAAGGGGGACTAAGAAAGAGCTCTCTGTCCGGGGATCTCTTGCGAAGTCTGTCCTTTCTCTTGTCCCTATCCTCATTACACCTTTTTCTGTTCTTTTCCTTGTCAGCCACGCTGACTGCAGATTTGTCTTTACTTAACCCAGCACCAGAAGATGAGGGAGTTTGAGTCCCTGTCTGGGTGGGAGATTGAGCACTAGGTACCGAGGACATGGCAGATTCCAGCATGGATGTGGGGAGAAAGCCTTTAGCTACAAATGTAGCCTTCTGATCCCTGAGGGCCCTAGGATTGAACCCTGTGCAGATAGCACATTGTATGGACAAATTTGCTGCTCCCAAGCAAATAACACACAGAGTGTGACCATCTGCTGGGGAGAGCTTATGGCCACATTCTGTGGATTTCTTGAACACAGATTTTGGCTGATCAGCCATGGTCCTGCGCCAAAAAAACACCACACAAAAACACAGGTAGGGGAAGGGCAGGCCTAACAACTACTCTACCGAGTTTAACAAAAACTTTTGTTTTTTTTGACTAACCGATGAACAAGCAATATACTAAAGGGGAGGAAGGGAAATAATCAACTCAGACACACAAAGCGACTAAGTATTAATAAAACTTACTATCCCTGAGCTCAGAGCGAAGGAGACCACGATGTACACTACTGACGTGGCAAACAAGATATGAAGGAAGGTAGGAGATGGTAGTGCATTATGGGTAGGGGAGCAGCTCAGAGCAGATGCTAGAAAAAAAGTTGCCGGCTCGGATCCGAATACCAACATGTTGCACATAAAATGAAGTTAACTACTTCAGATCATTGGTTAAGTATAGACACACGTTATGTGATAATGATTTAATACTTAGAGAAATGAAATGCAAGTTAGTATAAGACAAACAGGAACTGCAATATGAAGTAAGAGAGAAGCAGGCTTATGGTACATTTAGGACACAAAACCAGGGGAGACAAATTACTAGAAGCAAGGAGGAGTAAGGTATGAAAAGGTACTTGTTCACATTTAGAGATACAGTTTTTCCTGGTGAAAACAGGCAGCTTTTGGCTAGGAAGTCTATCAGAATCATTTTGAAGGATGGGAGGGTATTGACAGCATGTATAAAGATAAGGAGTCCCAGGCCTTAGCATCATAGTTTCAGTACAGACAACACCCAGCAGATATTTTGGACAGACAGGAATTTTTGGTCATTAGTTTAAAATGACCAACTGCAAACATAGTTGTAGAATATTGTTCAGTGCTGGACAAGCAGATGGATGCTGGATAATTTTATAAATGATAATAATAGTGTGTTA